>NC_092754.1:71032490-71332490 GCF_047496795.1 Chiloscyllium punctatum | reverse complement strand
CTCTGTGGATAATGTTGCTGCTCAACTCACTCTTTAAATCCTTGCTCTCTCACCTCCTGTTTATACCCTCTAGTTTTGGACTCACCTACCCTTGGATTTTCACCTTACAGAGGCCCCACATGGTTTTATAAACCTTTATAAGGTCAATCCGTAGCCTCCTCTGCCCAAGGCAAATATTTAGGACAATGTTACAAATGTCTCCAAATCATATCAAAGCTCTGGACAATGAAGGAAAGTGCGTCAAATATTGCTTTCACCGCCCTGTCCAACTGCAATGTCACTTCCAAGGAACAATGTAACTGCACCCCTTGGTCTCGCTCTGTTCGACAACACTGTCCAGGGCCAAACTATTAACTGTGTTAGTCCTCCCTGGTTTGGCTCAACAAAACCCAACACCATACGTCAACTGCATCTTTAATTCCTTGATCCACTGGCCCCGTTGTTCAAGTGCCCCTTTGATAACCATATTCACTGCACACGATGCTATTAATTTGATCATCTGCAAACTTACTAACAATGACTCCTATATTCTCAATCAAATCGTTTATGCAGATGATACATTTTAGTGGACCCAGCCCCAATCCTTATAGCACACTGCTGGTCACAGGCCTGTAGTCTGAACAATTCCCTTCCACCACCCTCTGTCTCCAACTATCAAGCTAATTTTGTATCCAGTTGGCTAGCTCTCCCTGATGCCATGTGATCTAACCTTCTGAACAAGTATATCATGCTAAACCCTGTCAAAGGTCCTGCTGACGAGTGTAGACAATGTATGGTCACCACTTCAACAAAAGCAATCAAGTTAGTGAGACCTGACTTTGTGCGTACAAAGTTAAAGAGACCTGACTTTGTGCTGACTAGCTTTCATCAATCCTTGTCTTTGCAAATGTATGTAACTCCTGCCTGGCAGAATCACTTCCACAACCTACCCATCACTGACATCTGGCTAATTGGTCATTAGTTCCCTAGCATTTCTCAAAAAATCACAGCGTTTCTCAAAAAAATGGACCAAAACTATATTCTTGTCACAGTTGTACAGCATGGAAACAGACCCTACCGTTTGTAGAAAACATAATCTCAAACTAAACCCATCCCAGCTGCCTGTTGCTGGCCCATATCCCTCCAAACATTTCCTATTCACGTACTTATCAAAATGTCTGAAAAACGTTGTTATTGTACCCACATCCACCCATTCCTCAAGAACTTCATTCCACACTCAAACCGCCCTCTGTGTAACAATTTGTCCCTCATGTCGTTCTTTTGAAGATCTCTCTCCTCAAACCTTAAAAATGTGGCCCCTTCTCTTGAGACTCCCCCAACTTGGGGAAAATGCAGCTACCGTTATCTCTATCTATATCTCTCATTATCTTATAAACTTCTATAAGGTCACTTCTCAATCTCCAGGCTCCTGTGAAAAACGACTCAGCATATCCTGCCATTTTTCATAACTCAAGCCTTCCATACCCAGCAACATCCTGGTATATCCCTTCTGAACCCCTTGCAGCAGAATAATATCCTCCCTATAACTGGGTGACCAGAACTGGACAAAGTGTTGCAGAAGAGGCCTCCCCAATATCGGTACAATCTCAACATGACGTCCCAAATCCTACACTCAATGGACTGAGCAATAGTCAATCGTGCCAAGCACTGCCTTATCCATCCTGTGATGCAAACTTGAAGAATTATGTACCCAGAGGTCGCTCTGCTCTGAAACACTAACCGAGGCCCTAACATTAATTGTATAAGCTCTACCCTTGTTTGTTTTACCAAATTTATCAGGTTTCATTTGTTCAAATTGAATTCCTTCTACAGTTTTTCAGCCCATTCACTCATCAAGGTCCATTTTGTAGTCTTAGAAAACCTCCTTCACTGTCCACTATTCTACCCTCCAAACTTCCACCCCATCTCACGTGGCTGTCAATGGTACAAATACCTTGACTCGGGGCTCAAATTTCTTCCCTAGCATCGTCTGTCTTACAGTTAATCAGGTTCTGGGTCTTTCCATACCTTTTGTGTCATAAAGTTTCCAGCACCACCTCTTGTATAACATGCACTCTTTTCAAGTCATAGAGATGTACACCATGGAAACAGACCCTTCGGTCCCACACGTCCATGCTGACCAGAAGATCTAAATAAATCCATCTCATTTACCAGCATTTGGCCCATGTACCACTAAACCATTACAATTCATATTCCCATCCAGATACCTGTTAAATGTTGTCATAGTATCAGTATCTGTTACATTCTCTCTCAGTTCATTTCATACACGCATCACCTTATGCATGAAAAAACTGTTCCTTCGGCCCCTTTTAAATCTTTGCCCTCTAAACTTAAACTTTTGCCCTCTAGGTTTGGACTCTTGAACCCCTGGGAAAAGACCTTGACTGTTTACCCAATCCATACCCCTCATGTTTATATAAACTTCTGTCAGGTCACCCCTCAGTCTCCGATGCTCCAGGGAAAATAACCCCAGCTTATTCAGCAACAACCCTGGCAACATCTTGTAAATCTTTTCTGAGCACTTTCCAGTTTCACAACGTCATTCCTAGAGCAGGGAGCCTGGAATTGCAGAGAACTCCAATTGTGGTCTAACGTATTACTCTTGTTCCCTGAGTTCCCCAGTCTTTGTCCACAGTAAGTTCTGGAGTGAAAAAGTTGTTTAGGGTCTTAGCAAATAACCTACAGTTCCACACATCAATTGCCTCATTGATCTTTAAGGGCCCTTATTTTGCCTCGAGTTACTCTTTTACTCAATATATTTATACAATCACTTTTGGATTCTCCTTATCCTTCTCTGCCGAGGCTATTTCATGTACCCTTTCTGCATTCCTGATTTCCACCCGAAGTGTATTCCTACAGCCCCTGTGATCCTCAGGGATTCCCTTGATCCAGCTGGCTATACCTGACATGTGCTCCCTTTTCCTTGACCAGACCCTCAGTAGACAGTCAGTGTTTCCTAATGCTGTCAGCATTGAGCTGCACACAAACAGGAACATGCTGGCACTGAACCCTCAATTTATCTCACTTTTAAAATATTCTCACTTGCCAGACTTCCCTTTCCCTGTAAATAGACTCCCCAATCACCTTTTGAAAGTTCCTGGTTAAGACTATCAAGATTGATGTGGCCTCATTTTATAACTTGAACTTGTGGACCAGGTCTGTACTTTTCCCTAGCTATTTTGAAACTAATAGAACTGTGGTCACTTTGGCTGAGTGCTTTCTCACTAACACCTCAGTCCCTTTCCCTACCTTATTTCCCAAGGGGAGGTCAGGTTTTGCCCCTTTCTCTTTTCAGGCCATTTACGTATTCATTGGGAGTTTCTGGAACACAATAACCAAATTCCTCCCTTGCAAACACTGAACACTGGCAGTCCCAGTCTAGGTTTGAAAAGTTCAAAAACCCCTACCATAACAGCCCTATGATTATGATTGGTATTTGAGAACTCCCGACATATTTAGAACATAGAACAGTACAGCACAGAACAGGCCCTTCAGCCCACGATGTTGTGCTGACCACTGATCCTCATGTGTGCACCCTCAAATTTCTGTGACCATATATGCATGTCCAGCAGTCTCTTAAATGTCCCCAATGACCCTGCTTCCACAACTGCTGCTGGCAACGCATTCCATGCTCTCACAACTCTCTGTGTAAAGAACCCGCCTCTGACATCCCCTCTATACTTCCTCCAACCAGCTTCAATCTATGACCCCTCATGTTGGTCATTTCTGCCCTGGGAAATAGTCTCTGGCTATCGACTTTATCTATTCCTCTCATTGTCTTGTATACCTCAATTAGGTCCCCTCTCCTTCTCCTTTTCTCCAATGAAAAAAGTCCGAGCTCAGTCACCCTCTCTTCGTACGATAAGCCTTCCAGTCCAGGCAGCATCCTGGTAAACCTCCTCTGAACCCTCTCCAAAGCATCCACATCTTTCCTATAATAGGGCGACCAGAACTGGACGCTGTATTCCAAGTTTTATAGAGCTGCATCAGGATCTCACGACACTTACACTCAATCCCCTGTTAATGAAAGCCAAAACACCATATGCTTTCTTAACAACCCTGTCCACTTGGGTGGCCATTTTAAGGGATCTATGTGCCTGCATACTAAGATCCCTCTGTTCCTCCACACTGCCAAGAATCCTATCCTTAATCCTGTACTCAGCTTTCAAACTCGACCTTGCAAAATGCATCACCTCGCATTTATCCAGGTTGAACTTCATCTGCCACCTCTCAGCCCATCTCTGCATCCTGTTAATGTCCCGCTACAGCCTATAACAGCCCTCTATACTGTGAATGACACCTCCAATCTTTGTGTCGTCTGCAAACTTGCTGACCCATCCTTCAATCCCCTCATCCATTTCATTAATAAAAATTACAAACAGTAGAGGCCCAAGGACAGGTCCCTGTGGAACACCACTCACCACTGACTTCCAGGCAGAATATTTTCCTTCTACTACCACTCGCTGTCTTCTGTTGGCCAGCCAATTCTGTATCCAGACAGCTATGTTCCCCTGAATCCCATTCCTCCTGACCTTCTGAATGAGCCTACCATGGGGAACCTAATCAAATGCCTTGCTGAAGTTCATATACACCACAACCACAGCTCGACCCTCATCAACCTTTCTAGTCACATCCTCAAAGAACTCGATAAGGTTTGTGAGGCATGACCTGCCCCTCACAAAGCCGTGTTGACTGCATTTAATCAAGCCATGCTCTTCCAGATGGTCTTAAATCCTATCCCTCAGAATACTTTCTCACACCTTGCAGACGACAGACGTGAGACTTACTGGTCTGTAATTGCCGGGGATTTACCTATTTCCTTTCTCGAAGAGAGGAATTACATTTGCCTCTCTCCAGTCCTCAGGTACGACCCCAGTGGAGAGCGAGGATGCAAAGATCTTCGCAAGTGGGGAAGCAATTGCATTTCTCATTTCCCAAAGCAGCCAAGGACAAATCTGTTCCGGGCCTGGCAACTTGTCAATCTTAATGTTTGACAAAATTTTCAGCACATCAGCTTCCTCTATCTCTATCCATTCCAGCATGTACACCTGTTCTTCAAAGGTTTCATTCACTACAAAGTTGGTTTCTTTCATAAAGACAGAAGCAAAAAACTCATTTAGGGCTTCCCCTACCTCCTCAGACTCCACACACAAGTTCCCTATGCTATCCCTGATCGGCCCTACTCTTTCTTTGACCATTCTTTTATTCCTCACATAAGTGTAAAATCCCTTTATGTTCTCTCGTGCCCCCTCCTAGCTCTCCTCATACCATTTTTGAGCTCCTCAGTTTCTCATATTTGTTCCTCAGTCTCCCACTGATTATTCGGCGTCAGCAGTATGGTCGTGTCAAAGTGATGACCCATTCTCATTTCTCAGTTCGACTAACATAGCTTCACTGGGCGATCCCACAGGAATATCCTCTCTAAGTACTGCTTTGATGATTCATGCAATCAAAACCCACCACCACACAACCTCTCTTGCCTCCCCTTCGATGCCTCCTGCAGTCCCTCTACCTTGAAACAATGAGTTGCCAATCCTGCCCCTCCCTCAGCTGTGTTTCTGTGATAACTGTAATCTCCCAGTCTGATGTTCCAGTCCATGCCCTGAGTTCATCTTCCTTAGCTGTCAGGCCCCTTGCATTGAAATACATGTAGTTTAATAACCAGTTTTCCCCCATTTCCTGCTATGTTCTTGCCTGCCTTGTCTTTTGAAATCGCTCTCTTTAACTTGTGTACCAGCCTCAATCTTCTTTCCGGCCTTACGAAAGTTTAAGGTCCAACACCCTGCCAGACTCTGTTATATCCTCTCAAGCAGCTCTAGCAATTCGCCCACCAGGATATGGGTCCCCCTCCCGTTCCCAGTTGAGATGCCTTTCCCACCCTGTCTCCCTGTGCTGACACCTTCAGGGATCTATGGACTTGTCCACCAAGGTCCCTGTATTCCTCAGTACTCCACAAGGACATACCGTTCATTATTTCTGTTCTTCGCTTATCGTACCTCCCACAGAGTATTACCTCACTTCAATCAGAACTAAACTCTGCTTAGATTATCATCCAATCGACATCGGACTGCAGATGGAGACCATCCTCCTCACTGTGAACAACACCCTCACCTTTCATGTCATCTGTAAACCTACTCTTGATACCTTCTGCTTTCACTTCAAAGTTACTATTTGACAGAATAACCAGCAATGGTTCCTGCACAGATCCCTGTGGTACATCCACTGGTGAAAGTATGCTATCCACCAATTTTGCATCCAATTTGCCAACTTGCCTTGGATTCAGGAAGGCTGGTCCTTTTGGACCAGCCTTCAATGTTGGATCTTGTTTAAGGACTTATTCAAGTCCGTGTAAACCACATCATCTGCACTGCCCTCATCAATATACTTAAGCATCATTTCAAAAAAACCGAACTGAATTCCTCAGACAGTATCTTCCTCTGCCAAATCCGTGATGACTAAACCGAGTTGATCCTTACCTTTGCAAGTGTTGATTCATCCTCACAATTGTTTCAAATAATGTCCCTCCCCTTGCTGTCAGACTATCTGCTCTGTAATTACCTGGCCTATCCCTGCTGCCCTTCTTGAACAAAGGAACCACATTAGCGATCCTCCAGTCATTTAGCACTTCACCTGTAGCCATCAAAGTATTAAATTCCCGGGCCCCAGGAATCTCTGGGTAATTAGCATGGGGTCAAAGAATGCTGGTCCAGGCAGTGACACCCACATCCCATGAATGAATAAATAAAAATACATATATCCCTCCCTACCTCTGCAAACCCCTCCAGCTGCAGCAATCCGTACTGGCTTTGTAACACCGTTCAGGACCTGACCACTCTCTGTAACACTCTCACCACCTCCAGCACCTTCACCTCTCCATGTTCCAATCGTGTCATTAAACCCTGACAATGATTCCCCTTCCCACTGCCATCCCCCTGCTTGGTGACCCTTTACAATCCATTCAAAACTTACTCCTAAAACATTCTCTCATTTCAGGCTTTTAAGTACTTTGTGGTGATCTTCTCAGCCTGTTAATCTAATATGATCCATTTTGTCCTGAGTGAGGGACCGGTGGGGATTTCTTGCTGAGGTTTGGTCTGTTTCAGTGGAATGACCTTTTGAGTGTTTTACACTGTTCCTTCAAATGTTTTCCACTGTTCATTTACAGGCACATGTTTCAGTCTGTTCAGCCTGATTACCTTGGTCAGTTCTCCTCTCAAACTCATGTCATTGTCTATTTTTGTTTCTAGTTGTAGTTTGTCCTTTCTGTGATTCACTTTAAAACTTTATATTTCTTTAAACTGCACTTTATCACTATTTCCCAGAGGATCTCTCCAGGTGACATTCCTCATTCACGAAGTGTCATCACACAACTGTCGCTCTGTGATAGTTATGTCCCTAGCCAGTTGCACAATGTGTTAATCAAAGAAACACTGAAAAAGAATTCTCTGAACTCCCCTTCCAATATCACTCTTGTCAGTGTGATTGTTCCAGATTATGCGAATATTGAAGTTTCACTAAATTTTCACAGTGCCTTTATTAAAAATTCCATTGAATTCCTGCTTATTGAAGTGATGGGCAATGAAATAATGTTCAGTGGTCTAAAACTGTTCTGCTGCTTGTGTCCCTGGCAAGTAATAGCCAGAATTTACATTCAGACTGATTCTACTTCATGATCTGAGACCAAATGCTTTCTCTGTGTAATGCCTTTGGTCTCCATTATTGTTAGCGGTGCCCATTTTGCTTGAGTTTCCGCAAGGTTGTGAACCATTAAATATTTCCACCTTTTGTTCGCCCTGTAACCACATCTCTCTGGTGTCTAAATCTCTTTTATCTCTGGGTCACAAATCCATCTACCTTGTTGCAGAGACTTTCCCCATTAATAAAAAAACATAATTTACTCGTTCCCCCAGTTTCCTGTCACAAATGGATTTGCTGATCTACAGTTTTAGTTAAACTTTGTCCCATCCTGTTCCTTTCTGTTGTCTTCAGTCACATTCCCACGCTCCTCTGATGCTTCATGTTTTCTCTTTGGATTTGGAAAGCTCCTTTCACCTGAGCCCTGTCCCTGCATCCTCTCTGTCAGTTTAAAGCCCTGTCAATAAATCTACCAACGTGATTGGCCAGGACATTGTTCCACTGGAACTGTGCTGGGACCAATCTGAATGGATTTTTAAAAAAATCAGGTATGGGATGTGGGTGTCTGGCTGACTAGCCTTTATTGCCCATCCCTTGCTGCCCATGAGCTAAGCAGCTGGCTCGCCCATTTCACAGGGTAATTGAGAGGCAAACACTTTGCTGTGGGTCTGTCGTGCAGACCACGTGAGAGTGAACTGTTGTCTTTCTCTGAAGGTCAAGTGTTTGGATTTTTATCAATACTTATTTATGGATTGTTAATTCTAATTTTTAAAAAGTATATTCATTTAAAATGCCACCATTTCAAATGGTGGTATTCAAACCTGCCTCCCCTGAACATTAGCTGAGATTTGGGATACATGCTCTAGCAGTAATACCACTAGGCCATCACTTCGCCTGCTCACTGGTTGCTCATTCCTGACCAGTTATACCAGTGCATCATGAAGCAAAACCCGTTCTTCTGACACAATTGTGCGATCCTGCCATCTTCCTGCACTCTAGTGCTATCACTCAGTCTCTCTCCATGTGGTATCTTCACTGCGAGATCTAATTGCTGCCTCTGTCAGCGCCTCTCACTTTTGCATCTACTGCAGATTCTGAGCCAACAGAATTCTCCACTTCAGAGGGACGCAGCAGCACAAGCCATAGATGGAGACTGGGATTTTCCAGATCTCTGTGGAACTCAGTGCCATTCTCCACATGTAACCCTGACTGCATCAGTCTAATTTCCCATTCTGTCTATCTCTCTGTCTCCTGTAGGTACTCAGGAAATTCCTGACACAATAGACTTCCCAACTGCTGGGTGTATCGTCCATCACCACATTGAAGACATACCCAGATCAGTCACTACCCCGACTGTAAGTTTTGTACTAAGTCGGCACCGAGGGTATCACAGTTATCAATCCGGGTCTGTGCTGTCTTAGCGAGCATCAGTACCACAGAGGGGAAAGCAGGCTTCCCATGAGTGGGTTGTAATGCTGACTGGGAACCTTCTGTACTGTGCTGTCCCTCCAACACTGTACCCATTTCACGTCTTGTGGACCAAATATCTGACATCTCCACACATATCTGTTGCTCAAATTACTGCTGACTGCTGAGGGCCTGTAGTACAGTCATATCAAACTGACGACACATTCTAATTTCTCATTTGCACTATTACAGCTTCACTGTGCGATCGCCAGGAATATCCTCTCTAAATTCTGCAGTGATGTTTTCACTGATCAAAACATCCGCTCCTATTCCTCCTCCTCCAATGCCTCTCCTTCTATTCTTCCTGTAGCATCTGTACCCCAGAAAGTTAAGTTGCTTGGCATATCCTTCCCTCAGCTGTACCTCTGTAATTCCTGTGATATCCCAGTCCCATGTTCCTATCCATGCCGTGCATTCATCTGCCTTTCTTGTCAGGCATTTTATATCAAAGTAAATGCAGCTTAATACATCAGTTTTCCCTCATCGCCTGCTGTGATTTTACCTGCCTTGTCAATTGAAATGACTCTCTTGAAATTCTGTCCCAGCCTCAACCTTCAGATTGCAGCCTGAGACCGTCCCCCTCACTGTGGACAACGCCCTCACCTTTCATGTCATCTGCAAACCTGATAATGATACCTTCTGCTTTCACATCCAACTCATTAATGTACATAATAAACAGCAACGGTTGCTGCACAGATCCCTGTGGTACACCCAATGGGCAAAGGCTTTCAATCACAAAACCAATCCTCCACCAATTTTGGATCCACTTTCCAAGATGCTTTGGATCCCATGGTCTTTTCCTATTTGGAAGAGCCCTCCATGTGGGACCTTGTCAAAGACCTTAATGAACTCCATGGAACGCACATCATCTGCACTGCCCTCATCAATATTTTTAATTGTAATTTCAAAGAAAAATTAGCTGAATTCATCAGACAGTATCTTCTCCTACCAAATCCATACTGAGTATCCCTAATCGATTCCTACGTTTCCAATTATTGATTCAAATTGACCCTCACAATTGTTTCCAATAATTTCCCTCGCACTGATGTTGGGCTATACACTCTAAATACCTGGCCTATCCCTGCTGCTCTTCTTGAATTTCACCTGTGGCCAGCAAAGTATTACATTTCTCTGCCAGGGCCCCAGCAATCTGCTCCCTTACATTTCACAGCAGCCTGAGATACATTTCATTGGGCACTGGGGATTTCTCCACCTTTTATGCCTGTGCAAACATTTAATACCTCCTTATTGATCTTAACATGTTCTGGGACCAAACCATTCCACTTAAATCCCCGGCTACAATGTCTTTCTTCTGTGTGAATACAGATGGGAAGTATTCATTGAAGACCTCACCTACTTCCACTGGCTCCATGTACCGATTGTCCCTTTGGTTTCTAAAAGGTCCCACTCTTTCCTCAGTAATCCTCTTACTCTAACAAGCTGATAAAATACCTTGTGGCGTTTCCTCAATCGTATCTGCTAAATATATTTCTTGTCTATTGTTTGCCTTTCATTTTCGACAATCCCCTTTCACTGGATGAAATTTTGAAGAGCTTCACCTGTTTTTATTGCATTGAACTTTCTTTATGAAACTGACAATATCGCTGAATCAGTGTTTGCTGGAAATGTGGCCTTTACTGTTCACTCGACAGGGACACGCTGGCCCTGAATTCTCACTGTATCACTTTAAAATACTCCCACTTTCCAAATATAGATCCAACTGCAGATCGGTCCTCACAGTCTCTGTCTAATGATACTGATAGGAGATACTGATACTATTGATACTGGTAGGTGACTCCGTTGTGAGGGGGACAAGCAGGAGACTGTGTGGCTGAGAAGCGACCCCAGGATGGTCTGCCCCCTCCCGGTACCAGGGTCAAGAATATCCCTGAGCAGTTGCAGAACATTTTGAAGGGGGGGCATGAACAGCCAGAGGTCATTGTGCAATTGGTACACATGCCATAGTTAAACAAAGGGATGGGGTCATGTGAAATTTGCACAGGTAGTTTGAATGGATTAGATTCGCTACATTATAGAAACAGGTCCTTTGGCCCAACAAGTCCACACCGACCCACCAAAGAGTAACTCACCCAGATGCATTCCCCTCCCCTATATTTACCCTTGACTAACGCACCTGACACTATGGGCAATTTTGCATGGCCAATTCGCCTCACCTGTACATCTTTGGGTTGTGGGAGGAAACCGGAGCACCCGGAAGAACCCCACTCAGTTTGGTAAGAAGTTAAAAAGCAAGACATCAGGAGACCTCTCCCGATTACCCCCCTGCCGTGTGCCAGTGAGGATAGAAATAGAAAGATAGGCCAGACGGATATGTGATTGAGGAGCTGCTGTAGTGAGCAGGCTTGTCAGTTCTTGGATCATTTGGACCTCTTCTGGGATAGAGGTGACAGGTTGGACTTGAAGCAGAGGCGCACCAGCATCCCTGTGGGGTGATTTGTTCACGTTACCCGGGAGGGTAGTTTGGCAGGGGGTAGTGATTCTGAATAAGAGAGGGATCATCGACCTGTCAGGGGAAAATACATCAGCCATCGAGAGCAAGTTTCCTATTCAGGATACCCAGAGAGACAGTCAAGGCAGGGAAAAGTCTTCTGGTTTAAATGGCATTAATTTCAACGCACGAGGCCTGACTGGTCAGGCAGATGGGCTCAGAGCATGGATTAGCTCTGGGGAGTGGGATATTATAGCCATAACAGAAACATGGCTGAGAGAAGGGCAGGACTGGCATCTCAGTGTTCCAGGATAAAGAAACTATGGGAGTGATAGAAGGACAAGTAAATGAGGGGGCGAAGGGAGAGACTTGTCGTCTTGATAACGGAAGACATAGCCATAGTGTTCAGAGAGGATGTTCTTAAGTGGTCATCAAATGAGGTCACATGGTTAGAAGTTAGAAAGAAGAGGGTGTGGTCACTTTGTTGGGACTGTATTGTAGACGGTTGTAGACCCAACAGATACCAGAGGAGCAGCTGTGTAGAGAGATTGCAGATAACTATAGGAATAATAGAGGAGTGCAGGCTGGAGATTTTAATATTCCCTGTATTGACTGGACCAGCTGGAGTATAAAAGACCTGGAAGGAGAGCAATTTTTCAAATGTGTCCAAGAAAGGTTCCTAAATCAAAATGCAGAGGGCCCTACTCTACTCAGGCAGGTGCAACACGAGGCCTTCCCTCCGAAAACAAGGTTGGGCGAGTGACTGAAGTGTCATTCGGAGAGCACTTTGAGTCCAGTGCCCACAGTTGTCTTCGTTTTAACATAGTTATGGAAAAAGATAGGAGAGGTCCACAATTGAAGAGGAAAACTGGAACAGGGCCAGGATATTGGGCCATTCTGCAGGATCTGGCCAGCCTCAATGCCGTGTATTTTAAATTGCATAACAGCCGGTTATAGTCCAACTTGCTTTGGAAGCACTGGTGATCACTGTAACAGATGAAAGGCTTAAACTAAATTTGCTTGATATTATATTCCATGTTACTCCCATCCTGATGCTATAAATTCTATGTCTTAGGATTGTGTCCCACAACCACCTGATGAACAAGCAGTGCTCGGAAAGCTAGTGCTTTCAAATAAACTGGTTGGACTGGAACCGAATGTAGGGTGATTTTTTTTTAACTTAGTACACCTCCATCCAACACCGGCACCTCCACATTATGATTCTAATCGATTGGGTGAGTCTGTTTGAAGGAAAAGGAACAACTGGAAAATGGGAGGCTTTTCAAAGTGTGATATCAAGAATCCAGGACCAGTATGCCCCATTGGGTAAAAGGGAAAAGCTGGCAGGGCTAGGGATCCTTGGCTGATGAGGGATAATAAGGCTCTGGTCTTGAAATGAAGACTGCATGCATTGGGTATAAGCTATCCATATCTACATAAACTCCTCCATTCTTAAAGACACGATCATTCTGTGGAGACCCTACAATCAGTTCCTGTAACACTCCCAATCTGCAGATGTCATTCCAATGCCTGTGACTCTTTCAATACAGTTCCGACAAGACCCACTATCTATGTGATATCATTTCATTGCCAGCACCCACCCTGTCAATGTAAGCTCCTCCAGTGTCTCCATCCATCTACTCATTTCCACAATCTTCTCCAGCTCTTCCATGTGTAAACATCACCCTCCCCTACAACCCTTCCCACTCTGACCAAACTGGAGGAGGTTACTAATACTCCCTAATCTGTGAAACTGTCTCCAACCAAAATTGCTTTTTTTATCACTGGAAATTCTGTCTGATTCCACACCCTCCATGTCTAAATAACCTGCAGAACCTAAGCCTTCCTGTATCTATAAACATCTTCAGTCACGACTACCCTCCATACGTCTATTTGTTTTTCCAATCTGTACAACCCACTTTATCTCTGTACTCAGCTCCATTCACCTGAAACATTCCTGTCTGTGTAAAACACCCCATCCTACCAACATCCTTATCCCTGTAAACTGCTCAATTCCTCCCCAGCTCCATGAAATCCCTATAGGCCCTACAGCTCTCCACATTTCTGTAACCTCCTGTGGCTCTTTGCACCTCCCTCCCTGTGAAACCACCTCCAGTCCCCACAACCCTCTGTCTCTGTTACTTCATACGACCTTAGCAACGCCTCCTCTTTGTGTCTCTTCATTCAGACCCCATCCTCTCCAGCTTCCCGAAACATTTTCCTGTAATCATAACCCTCACTATTTAGAACATAGAATAGGACAGCCCAGTACAAGCCCTTCAGCCCTCGATATTGTGGTGACCTTTTATCCTACTCTTAAGACTAAACTAACCTACATACCCTACATTTTACTATAATCGCTGTGCTTATGCAAGAGTTGCTTAGATGTCCGTAATGTGTCTGAATCTACTACCACGGCTGGCAGTCCATTCCATGCACCCACCACACTCTGTGAAATAACTTACCTCTGACATCTAAGCTAAATATTCTGCCAATTACCTTAAAAATATGTCCCCCTTTGATAGCCATTTTGCCATGGGAAAATGTCTCTTGTTATCAACGCAATCGATGCCTCATTGCCTTGCACACCTCTATCATGTTACCATTCTTCCTTCTTCACTCCGATCAGAAAAGCCTGCGTTTCTACAACCTAACTTCAATGGACATGCCCTCCAGTCCAGGCAGCATCTTGCTAAGTATCCTCTGCACCGTCTTGAAAGCTTCCATATCCTTCCTATAATGAGGTGAACAGAACTGTTCACAGTATTCTAAGTGTGGTGTAACTGGGGCTCTATAGAACTGCAGCAAAACCTGGATCTCTTAAACTCAATCCCCTACTAATGAAAGCCAATACAGCATGCGCCTTCCTAAAACCCTCTCAACTTGAGTAGTAACTTCAGGGACACAGGAACCCTCTTTTTGTGCACACTGCTAAGTATCCTGCCTTTAACCATGTAATTTTGTTTTTCCACAGAATCCTCCAATCTGAAACCATCCCTATCTATGTAACTTTCTCCAGTCCCTACACCACTCTTAAACTGTGAAACCTCCTCAAGTCCCTATATTCCTAATCTGCAGAATGATCGTGTCTGCAAAGTCCTCCAGGCCCTATATCCCTCCCTAACTCTGTAAATGTCACCAGCCTCCAGTGCCCTTTCTGGGGAACATTGCAGAGGAATTAAGAGTTGTAGAACCCGGGCCATGTTACAGAGGTAGGAAGGGCTGCAGAACCTGGAGGATGGTACTAATGTAGGAAAAGACGTTGGTCCTGTAGGACTGTAGAGGGAGCGGGATTCTTAGAGCCTGCAAGATGGAAACAAGAATGGGTTGTGGAACCTGAAGGATATTATGATTTGAACCACAGATCATTTCTGATTGAACCATTCAGCCCCTTTTTGAGTCAAAGAGATGTACAGCATGGAAACAGACCCTTCGGTCCAACCCGTCCAGGCCAACCAGATATCCCAACCCATTCTAGTCCCACCTAACAGCATCTGGTCCATATTCTTGCAAACCCTTCCTATTCCTATACCTATCTGGATCTCTTTGTATCAACCTCCACCACTTCCTTTGGCTGCTCATTCCATACACGTACCACCCTCTGCACGAAAAAAAATTGCCCTTAAGTCTCTTTTATATCTTTCCCCTCTAACTAGAAACCTATGCCCTACAGTTCTCTACTCAAACACCCAAGGGTAAAGACTTTGTCTCTCTACCCTCTCCATGCCCCTCATAATTTTATAAACCACTTTAAGGTCACCTTCATGAATTTATAAACCTGTGTAAAGTCACCCCTCAGCCTTCAACGCTCTGGGAAAAACAGCCCCAGCCTGTTCAGCCTCTCTCTCTATAGCTCAAACCCTCCAATCCTGGCAAAATCCTTGTAAAATGTTTCTGAGCCCTTTCAAGTTTCACAACATCCTTCTGAAAGGAAGGTGACCAGAATTGCCCAGAATATTCCAAAAGTGACCTAACCAATGTCCTGTACAGCCACAATATGATCTCCCAACTCCTGTGCTCAATACTCTGACCAATAAAAGAAATCATACCAAATGCCTTCTTCACTATCCTACCTACCTCCGACTCTGCGTTCAAGGAGCTATGAACCTGCATTCCAATATCTCTATGTTCAGCAACACTTCGTCAGACCTTACTACTAAGAGTGTAAGTCCAGCAAAGATTTGCTTTTGCAAAATGCAGCACCTCGCATATATCTGAATAATGTACATCTGCCACTTCTCAATCCATTTGCCCATCTGATCAAGATCCCATTGTAATCGGATGTAACCTCTTTCACTGACCATTACACCTCTAATTTTGTTGTCAACTGAACACTTACAAACGATTCTTCTTATGCTCACATCCAAATCATTTATGTAGACAATGCTAAGTATTGGACCCAGCACCGATCCTTCTGTCACTCCACTGGTCACAGGCCTCCAGTTTGAAAACCAACCCTCCCACACAGCCTCGGTCGTCTACCTTTGAGCCAGTTCTGTACCAATTGGCTACTTCTCCCTGTATTCCGTGAGATGTAACCTTGCTAACCAGTCTCCCATGGGGAACCTTGTTGAACACCTGACTGAAGTCCATATAGATCACATCCACTGTTCTGCTCTCATCAATTCTCTATGTTACCTCAAAAATCTCAATCAAGTTTGAGAGACATTATTTCCCACTTACAAAGCAATGTTGACCATCCCTAATCAGTCCTTGCCTTTCCAAATACATGTACATCATATCCCTTACGATTCCCTCCAACAACTTGCACATCGATGTCAGGCTCAACAATTTAGAGTTTCCTGGATTTTCTTTACTGCCTTCCTTAACTAGTAGCAACACGATAGCCAACCTCCAGTCTTCTGGTTCTGATGTCCTGTTTCTAGGGATCTTTACCGGAATGGGTGAGCACAGCTTCAAATTGCCAGGCTGTGAGATGTGAATTCTGTTGTGAATCTATTTACCCGTTCTGACTGTGTGCCTGATACTGACCTGGTGGTGCTCTGGTAGAAAGCACTCTCCGTAACCTCCAGATCTATGTTACTGACCAGAGCTCACCTCATCAAAGCCTTCGTTTGGAATGTTCTTTATTTTAATATTTTTAAATGGCAGTTTTGTGAGATGCAGGAATTGAGGAGTTATCATTTTTGAAAGAATGCAATTTTTGTGATTGACCCTGACCCATGCAATGGGGATTGGTGGATTCTGTTGTTGTCTGCAGACTATCACTCAGAGGATTGTATCACCAGGGAATCTGAGTGCAGAAGGTCTTTGCCTGGTAGAATGTGAATTTACCAGTTTACGTCGACTAGGACACAATGCTTCTGGAAATGTACAACTGTGTAAATACTTCACCGACTGGTTCAGGGGTGAGTTCACTGGGCTCTGAGCACCAGGAACTGGGAAACCTCATGCTGCTTGCATGTGGAGCTTGACACCAGACTGGGTGAGAGCAGCTCCCTGAGGTATGGAGCTTGGGATCCTCCTGCTGTGTTTGACCTTGTGCCATATCATTATCCCCCTCTCATGAGTGAGCGTGACATGTTCTCCAGTCCTGACAATGTCTACTCCCTATAAACCCTTCTTGCTGTTGAACATCTCCCTTTTCTCCCACTCCCTCCAGCCCTTCCAACCTGGCCTTCGTCTTATATCTCCTGCAGTCCCAAACAACCTTGCTCTTTGTTATCGCATTGCTTTCCTTTGAGCTGTGTGGGAACAAACCTGAAGTAGGTTTGGGCCATTGGGAGAAAAAGACAACTCCCTCTTCTCCATCTTTGTCAAACAGAGTCTCGTTGTCTGCCTCTCTCCCATAAGGAGAAGGAAGCATCATTTCAGCATCCACCCTGTCCATTCCCCTGAGAATCTGCACATTTTAATGAGGAAGAATGTCCTCCTGATGACCCTCAGTGGCACAGCACCGAAGTGACCTGTTTATGTTCTATAATTTTTGCGACCACTTCCTTTTGCTCTGTCCCTCCATCATTCTGAAACCTCCCCCAGTCTGGACAGTGCTCCAAATGACTAATTACTGAGAATTCTCCAACCCTCGATCTCCGTAAACTCCCCACATTCCTACAATCCTCCTTGTCTGTGAGAACCCCTCCAGCTCCTACAGTCCAGCCAAATTATTGCATCTCCTCCAGCCCTCACCATCTCTGTATGCTCCAGTCACTACATTTCTCCATGCATCTGTAAACCCCTCAAGCCCCTCCAAATCTACCTATCTTTCTAAAGTCCAACAGTTCCAAAAACCATCCCTCTACATGGAACTTCCACCAGAGACCACTGGTCACCATATTTCTGTAATTACCTGTGCGTCTCTCTATCTCTGTTCCCAGCTTCAGTCCCTATAACTCTACTTCCATGTACAACATCATCAAGTCCCTGCAATCCTCCCGAACTGTGGAACCTCCAAAAAACCTTACAATTCTATCTCAGTCTCTAACTGCCTGCAGTGATTTGAAACTTTGGCAATTAAAGCCAGAGAAACATAGAGATGTACAGCATGGAAACAGGCCCTTTAGTCCAACTTGTTCTTGACAATACATTCGCACCAATCAGCACCTGGCCCATCTCCCTCCAAGCCCTTCCTATTCATGTACCCATCCAGATGCCCTTTAAGTGTTTCAATTGTACTAGCCTCCACCACTTCTTCTGGCAGCTCATTTCAAACACGTAACACCCACTGTGTGAAAAAGTTGCTCCATAGGTCTATTTTATATCTTTCCCCTTTCACCCGAAACCTATGTCCGATAGTTCTGGACACCCGACCCCAGGGAAAATACTTTGCCTATTTATCCTATCCATGCCCCTCGTGATTTTATAAACCTCTATAAGGTCACCCCTCAACCTCTGATGCTCCAGGGAAAGCAGTCCCACACTGTTCAGCCTTTCCCTGTAGCTCAAATTCTCCACCCATGGCAAAATCCTTTTAAATCTTTTCTGAACCCATTCAAGTTTCACAATTTCCTTCCGATAGGAAGGAGACCAGAATTGTACACGGTATTCCAAAAGTAGCCTAAAAATGTCCTGTACAGCCGCAACATGACCTCCCAACTCCTGTTCACAATACTCTGACCAATAAAAGAATGCATGCCAAGTGCCTTCTTTGCTATCCTATCTACCTGTGACTCTACTTTCAAGAACCTCTGTATTTCATTTGAAAAATTAGATCAACAGATGGAGTAGCCTGAGGTCTTGTGGGTAAAACTAGTTCAGTCTAAGCTATTAGGTAGAGCCAGTGAGGTATTTGCAGCGCTGTCTCATGAGTGGTCAAGAGATTATGCACATGTCAAACAGGCTATTTTAAGTGCTTATGAATTAGTACCAGAGGCGTATCGACAGCAGTTCAGAAACATAAAGAAGGAATCAGGACAGACTTATGTGGAGTTCTAAAGCATTAAACATATTAATCTTTCTGCAACATCTCCAGTCTCCATGCCCCTCCTTATCATGGTGAGCTACTCCAACCCCCCACAACCTTTTCTGCCTGTGTACACCATCAAGTTGATACAACCCTTCTGATTTCTGTCGTGTCCTGCAGACCCTTTTTTGTGAATTCTGCCAATCACTAATACTCTCCCTCTCTATGTAAATACCTCCAGTCTTTACAATCCCCTTTACTTTGCAGCCCCCACCAAACCCGAAAGCCATCGCTATCTGTGAAATCTCCTTCAGGTCTATATCTTCCAACGTGCTGAAACCTGCTCTCACCATTGCAACCCCCATTATTTCCTAATGTTGTTGAGTCTCTAAAACCGTTCCTATCAGTTTAATCTCCTCCACTGCATACAACACTCCCAGTCTGTGTAATCTCTTCAATTCCTTTAGTTCCTATATACCTATGTACAGGTGTGACTCTTTTGTGGCCATTGTATCCTCGTTTATAACTGCAAAAGGCTCTGCTCGCTGTAGCACATCCGATGCTCATAAGTGAATCTGGTCTCTCACAAGCCTCTCTATGACTCTCTCTACAAGCTTCCCTATCCCTGTTGTAACTTGCAACATGCACAGCACTGACTCTCTCTGAAGTACATTCCGGAGCATAAAATCATCTCTCCTTTCAAGTTTATTGAGTCCACAACTTCCTCCCTATACCTGCAACATTCTCCAGTCTATATCATCTTCCATGTGCTTGCAACATTCTCCAGTCCATACCACCCTCCCTTTCTCTGTAATATTTTCCAGTCCATACCATCCTCCCTATCACTGTGATATTCTTCAGATCCCACAACTGTTGCTAAATGTACCACATCCTGGAATCATGCGAATGTTTCTACACCCTGATCAGAAAAGTCCATGGAACGATCCACAACCCTGTACACGTCCCTATCTCTGGAATCTAATCAAAGACACTTTATCTCTCTAACTTCCTTCAAACAATAAAATGTTTTCTCCTTGAACGTTCACTAGCAACTGCAGCTATGCTAAACCCTGCAACATTGTCGCGCCCCCAAATATCTCTCCCACTCTGTGACCTCTAACCGTCCCTCAAAGGCCCTCTCTCGGTGACACGCGCCATGCATTTGCAACAAGGCAGATGGAATGACAGCATTAACTGAAGAGAACAGATATGATCGAACTGTTATTGTGGAGGTGTGGCTGCAGAATGATCATGACAGTGATGTGATTATTGAGGGATTGTAGGGAGTTAGACAGGATCAGCAAAAAACCGAACAAGGTCCTGTTTTGTTGTGAAGAAAGGATGCAGTCAGTGCATCCTGAGACAGCCAATTTAATCTGGAAATCAAAATATAGAGTCATGTTAAATGGACAACTTTCAAATAGCAAGGGAAATCTAGAAGATCAAATCACAATCCATGGAATCAATGGTCATTGGTAAGTTGGATTCAATATTTTCTTGGTGATAGTAGACAGAGGCATGTGGAGTGGTGAATTTCTGATTGGACGTCTGTGGCCAATGCTATTTCACAAGGATCAGTGCTACAATGTCTGTGTGTAATTTATATCTGTGATTCAGATGAAAAGGTCAGCAGTTTGAGTGGTAATTTTGCAGTCGACATTTGGAAAGGCATGTAATGATTAGGGATAGTTTGGGGAATTGTGGAAAGTGCGGAAGAGTGTTAAAGGTTGCAGCAGTATGTAGATCAGCTGGAACGCTGGGCAGAGATGTGGCAAATTGAATTTCATCGGCACAAGTGTGAAGTGATGCATTTATGAAGTCAAATGGAATAGAGAAGTACACTAATTGACTAATTGGAAACATTAATAAAACAGGCGACATTGGATGCAAATCCATAGCTACCTGAAAATAACAACTCAGCAGAATGTGGTTGTAAAGGAGGCGTGTGGCATGCTTCCTGTCATTGGTCACAGTATTGAGTACAGACATTTGCATGTCATGTTGTGACTGAATGGAACTTCATTCGGCTATGTTTGGTATGTTGTGAGTAGGTCTCATCGCCACACTATAGAAGGATGTGGAGGCTTTGGGGAGGTGCAACAGAGGGTTACCAGAATGTTGCCTGGATGAGAATGTGTTTACTGTAAGGAGTTTAGGCACAGTTGGATTGTCTTGCGAGAGTATCGGTGGCTGAGGGGTGACCTGGTACAGATATATAGCATTAGGAGAGGCATGGATAGTTGGAATCCTTCTTCCAATATAGAAATATCAAATACTAGGGCACCTCGGTTTAAGGTGAGAGTGAGAAGTTTTAAGTGAGATGAATGAGGCCAGTGTTCTTGACAGAGAGAGTGGAAGCTGCTCAGGCGGTGGGAGAAGTGGCAACAAGAGCAAAGTTTTGAAGTGGCATTTAGACAGAAACATGAAGAGGCAGAGAATAGAGGGATATCGCCCATGTGCAGGCAGATGGGCTTAGTTTAGAATAACATCATGGTCAGGACAGCCATGGTGGGCCGAAGGGCCTATTACTCTGCTGTACTGTTCGAGTTTCTAACTTCATGGCAGCTACCTTGTCAAAGCCCCTCAGAATCCTGGATGTTTCATTCAATTTCTCTCCCATTCTTCAAAACCCTATTAGGTTCAAGGTGAATCTACTCCACCTCTTCTCATTGGAAAATCCCGCCATCTCCAGAATCAGCCAAAAGAACTTTCCATGGCCTGCCTCCAATACAAGAATATCTTTTCTTAGGGCACGCATACTGTTCATTACAATTTAGGTGTGGTCTGACTTGTACCTTGCATCGTTTTAACCAGACCTCCCTATATTTAGACTCCATTCCCTCTGGAATAAATGCCAGCATTTGATATGCCTTCTCTATTACCTGCTGACACTGTAAACTACCTTTTACAGAATGCTCCACAAGGATTCCCAAAACCCTTTGTGCAGTCTGTGTGAAACCAAACGGTGTTAGCCTGACAGTAAGTTGGGAACATGCTGGAATGTGTTATAAAGAATATGGCAAAAAATGATAACTGGACGCTTAGAAACAATGGGAGAAGCATGATTTTATAAAAGGGGAATATTTTTAAATTTGTTGCATTCTATATTTTGGTGTGACCATAAATGACAGAATAGTTAAATCTGGGGGAGGCTAGAAGCGCTAGAGGGATATATGAAATTTCAGAAGCATTTTGACAATATTCAACAAGGGCTAAGAATTAGCTCAGGAGAGAATAGGGCCGCTGAAAGGTCAATGAGGCTGTCTGTGTGGAATCACTGCTGATGGGTGAGTTACTGAACAAATATTTTGCATTAGGATTTAATGCCAGTTCAAGGACAACAAGGCTGCTGGAGCAGACGGTCTCCCTGCTGAGGTATTGAAATGCAGAGGCACAGAGCCTTTGCAGCGACTCCAGGTCCTGAGCCAACATAACTCTCCACTCCAGAGAGACGAGGCAGCACAGGCCAGGGATGGAAACTTGGATTTTCCAGATCTCTGTGGGACTCAGGGCCATGCTCCATGTGTAACCCTCACTGCATCAGTCTAATTTCCCATTCTCTCTATTTCTCTGTCTCCATTAGTTACTCGGGAAGTTCCTGACAAAATAGACTTCCCAGCTGCTGGGTGTCTCATTGAAAATGGTTGGTCAGCCAGAGCAACAAAGGGCAGGGAGATCTGGATCCTCCAATAAATCCTGCAGTGAGGTAAGGTCACTCACAGTGCACAGAGCAGAGAGCAGTGAGACGGCTCCAAACATCGGAAAACAAGGCATGACATAGTTACAGTGTTGGAGGGGGAGCTCAGATCACACACACCCCAGGCTCAATCACTGCTCCTACTTTAACTTACGTTGCACTGAGACAGCATCAGGAATTCAGAGTTATCAATCCAGGCCTGTGCTGTCTTCGTGAGCATTCGTACAACAGAGGGGAAAGCAGGCTCCCACAAGAGGGTAGGAATGCTGCCTGAGATCTTTCTGTTCTGTGTTCCCTCTCCAACACTGTATCTATGGCATTAGATTAGGTTAGATTACTTACAGTGTGGAAAAGGGCCCTTTGGCCCAACAAGTCCACACCAACCCACCGAAGTGCAACCCACCCTTACCCTACACTTACCCCTTCACCTAACACTACGGGCAATTTAGCATGGCCAATTCACCTGACCTGCACGTCTTTGGACTGTGGGAGGAAACCGGGGCACCCAGAGGAAATCCACGCAGACACTGGGAGAATGTGCAAACTCCACACAGTCAGTCGCCTGAGGCATGTCTGATGGACCAGTCTCTTCAATAATTTGTAACTCCTACATTAGTTCCCATCTCTGTAACCTCCTCCCTTCCGTATAGTCCCTCCCCATATTTGAAATGAGCTGCATTCCAGACTACCATCCCTATCGCTGTAACTTGCTTCAGTGTCTAAAACATGCCTTACCTGGATAGTCTCCTCTTCCAGTAACTTGATACAGAGTCATGCAGCATGGAAACAGAACCTCAGTCCAACTAGTCCATGCTGACCAGGTTTCCCAAACTGAATGACACTCATTTGCCTGCGTCTGGCACATATCCCTTCAAACCTTCTCCTCTCCATGTTCCTGCCCAAATGTCTTTTCCATGTTGCAATTGTTCTTGTTTCTCCCATGTGGCCCTGACATTCCTTTCCATCTATGCACGTTCCTATGTAGATAATGTTGCCCCTCAGCTCCCTCTTTGCTCTCTCGCCTCACGTTTATGCCTCTAGTTTTGGACTCACCTACCCTTGGCTATTCACCTTCCTCATGGACCGCATGGTTATATAAACCTTTGTAAGATCAACCCGTAGCCTCCTCTGCCCAAGGGAAATATTGAGGACAATGTTACAAAGGTCTCCAACTTATGTACTCAATACTCTGATCCATAAAGGTAAGTGTGCCAAATGCTGCTTTCCTCACCCTGTCCATCTGTGATGCCCCTTCCAGGGAATAGTGGAACTGCACCCCTTGGACTCTGTTCGACAACACTGCCCAGGGCTCTACCATTAACTGTGATCATTCTCCCTGGTTTGTTTTAACAAGATCCAACACCTGATTTTAAACTCTACCTTTCATTCCTTGGTCTACTGGCCCAGTTGGTCAAGATCCCCTTTGGTAACTGTATTCGCCGCCCTCTATAAAATTAATTGGATCATCTACAAACTTAGGAACAATGACTCTTATATTCTCAACCAAATCGTTTATTTAGATGACGCACATTAGTGGACCAAGCCCTGATCATTAAAGCACCCCGCTGGTCACAGGCCTCCAGTCCGAACAACAACCCTCTCCCACCACCCCTGTCTCCTACTGTCAAGCCAATTTTGTGTACAGACGGCTAGCCCTCCCTGGTCCCATGTGATCCTACCTTACAAACCAGTATATCATGCTAAATCCTGTCAAAGGCCCTTTTGACGTTAGTGTAGACAATGTATGGTCACCACTTTTAACAACAATCAAGTTCGTGAAACCTGACTTTGTCTGCACAAAGCCGTGCTGACTATCTTTCATCAATCCTTGCCTTTTTAAATGCATGGGACTTCTTAAATAATGGAACGAAACTATATTCTTGTCATAGTCGTACAGCGTGGAAACTGACTCTTCAGTTGAAACAAACCACAATCTCAAAGTAAACTCGTCCCAGCTGCCTGTTGCTGGCCCATATCGCTCCAAACCTTTCCTATTTATGTACTTATCCAAATGTCTTTTAAACGTTGAAACTGTATGTACATCCACCCCTTCCTCAGGAAGTTCATTCCACGCACAAACCACCCTCTGTTTAACAATTTGCCTCTTATATCCTTTTTGTTTTGAACATCTCTGTCCTCTAGCCTTAAAAATGTGTCCCCTCTTCTTGAGACTCCCCCATTCTGGGAAAAGGCAACTGCCAATAACTCTATCTATATCCCTCACCTTTTTCATAAACCTCCATCAGGTCATCTCTCATTCTCCAGGTTCCAGTGAATAAAAGACTCAGCCTATCCAGCCATTTTTCAGAACTCAAGCCTTCCATACCCAGCAACATCCTGGTAAGTCTCTGCTGAACCCCCTGCAGATTAATAATATCCTCCCCATAGCTGGGCGCCCAGAACTGGATGGAGTATTGCAGAACTGGCCTCACCAGTGTCTGTACAATCTCAACATGACGTCCCAAATCCTCCACTCGATGGAATGAGCAATAGTCAAACATACCAAGCACCGTCTATTCCATCCTGTGATGCAAATTTCAAGCGTTATGTACTTGAACCCAGAGGTCCCTCTGCTCTAAAACACTAACCGAGGCCCGAACATTAATTTTATAAGCTCTACCCTTGTTTGTTTTACCAAATGCATTACCTCGCATTTATTCAGATTGAATTCCAACTGCAGTTTTTCAGCTCATTCATCCATTTCATTAAGATCCCTTTGTAATCTCAAAAACCCTCCTTCACTGTCCATGATTCCAACCTCCAGCCTTCCGGCCAATCACACATGGTTGTCAATGGTACAAATACCTTTGCTCAGGTCTCCACAATTTCTTCCCTAGCATTCCATAATGTCCTGTGATACACTTAATCAGGTCCTGGGGCCTTCCATACCTTTGTGTTTTAAAACCTCCAGCACCACCTCTTCTATAACATGCACTGTTTTCAAGTTGTAGAGAAGTACAGCATGGAAACAGACCCTTCAGTCCCCAACTCGTCTAGGCTGACCAGAAGACCTAAACAAATCCATCCCATTAATCAGCATTTGACCCAGATACCGCTAAACTCTGACTATTCATATACCCATCCAGATACCTTTTAAATGTTGTCATAGTATCAGTCTCTGTTACTTTCTCCCTCCGCTTGTTCCATACCCACATCACTGTATGCTTGAAAAAGCTATCCCTTCGGTCCCTTTTAAACCTTTCTCCTCTAACCTCAAACCTATGCCCTCTCGTTTTCCCAACCCCTAGGAAATGACCTTGAATGTTTACCCAATCCCTCATGTTTATATAAACCTCTGCAGGGTCACCCCTTAGTCTTTGATGCTCCAGGGAAAATAAGCCCAGCTTATTCAGCAACAACCCTGGCAACATCTTGTCAATCTTTTCTGAGCACATTCAAGTTTCACAACATCATTCCTATAGCAGGGAGACTGGAATTACAGAGAACTCCAATTGTGGTCTAACTTATTACTCCTGTTCCCTGAGTTGCCCAGTCTTTTTCCACAGCAAGTTCTTGAGTGCAAAATGTGTTTAGGGTCTTAGCCATATTCTACAGTTCCACACATTGATAGCCTCATTGATCTTTCAGGGCCCCTATTTCGTCTCGAGTTACTCTTTTGCTCTTAATATATTTATACAATCACTTTTGGATTCTCCTTATCCTTCTCTGTCAAAGTTATTTCATGTCCCCTTTCTGCATTCCTGATTTCCACCCAAAGTATACTCCTACACCCCCTGTTATCCTCAGGGATTCCCTTGATCCAGCTGGCTATACATGACATGTGGCCCCTTTTCCTTGACCAGACCCTCAATGGACAGTCAGTGTTTCCGAATGCTGTCAGCATTGACCTGCACACAAACAGGAACATGCTGGCGCTGATCGATCAGTTTATCTCACTTTTAAAATATTCTCACTTGCCAGATTTCCCTTTCCCTGCAAATAGACTCCCCAATCACCTTTTGAAAGTTCCTGGCTGATACAATCAAAATTGGTCTGGCCCCACTTTATAACTTGAACTTGTGGACCAGGCCTGTCCTTTTCCATCGCTGTTTTCAAAACTAATAGGACTGTGGTCACTTTGGCTGAGTGCTTTCTCACTAACACCTCAGTGCCTTTCCCTACCTTGTTTCCCAAGGGGAGGTCAGGTTTTGCACCTTTCTCCAGTTGGGCCATTTACATACTGTTTGGGATTTTTCTGGAACGCAATTACGATATTTCTCTGTTCCTAACATTGAATAGTGGCAATGCCAATCAAGATTTGGAAAGTTTAAAAACCCCTACTATAACAGTCTTATTATTATGATTGATATTTGAGATCTCCCAACATATTTGTTCCTCAGTCTGCCATGGATTATTCAGGGTTAGTACACTCGTATGAAAGTGATGACCCATTTTTATTTCACAGTTCCTCCAACACAGTGGGTGATCCCACAGGAATGTCCTCTCTAAGTATTGCTATGATGTTTCATGCAATCAAAACCCACCACCATGCGTCCTTCCTCTCTCGCCACCCCTGCTGCACTTGAACAAAGGACCCACATTAGATATCCTCCAGTCATTCGGCACTTCACCTGTGGCCAGCAAAGTATTAAATATATCCACCAGGGCCCCAGCAATCTCCTCCCTTACCTCCCATAGCAGCCTAGGATACATTTTACTGGGCACTGGGGATTTCTCTACCTTTTATGCCTGTGAAAACATTTAATATCTCCCCTTTATCGATCTTAATATTTTCTAGAGCCTTACCATCCCAACTGAAATCCCCGGCTACAAAGTCTTTCTCCTGTGTGAATACAGATGGGAAGTATTCATTGAAGACCTCACCTACTTCTTCTGGCTCCATACACGGATTGTCCCTTTGGTTTCTAACAGGCCTCACTCTTTCCCCAGTAATCCTCTTATTCTAACTAGACTGATAAAATACCTTCTGGATTTTCCTTTATAGTATCTGACAAGGAGATTTTATGGACATTGTTTTCCCCTCATTTTTAAAGACCCCCTTGCAGTCCCTAAACTTTTGGATGGTTTCGCCTAGTTTTATTATACTGTATTTTCTTTATCAATCTCACGATATTGCTTGATCAGTATTCGCTGGACTTTCTGCCTTTACTATTCCCTCGTCAGGAGCACACTGGCTCTGAATTCTCACTGTATCACTTTAACATACTCCCACTTTCCAAATATAGACCCAACTGCAGAAAGTCCTCCCAGTCCACGTTTGCCAGATCCTCTCTAATGAGCGTGATACTGATAAGAGTCTCAGTTGCGAGGAGGGCAGACAGGAGATTCTTTAGCTGCAGAAGACATCCCAGGATCGTGTGCTGCCTTCCGGGTACCAGGGTCAAGAATGTCTCTGTTCGGTTAATGAACATTCTGAAGGGGAGGGTTAGAAGCCATTGGTCATTGTGCACATCGGTCCACATGACAGTGGTAGATAATGGGATGGGGTCCTGTGAAATGAGTATCAGGAGTTAGGTGAGAGGTTTAAAAGGATGACCTCCAGGGAAGTGATCTACAGATTATTCCTAGTGCCACCTGCCCCGTTGAGGAATGAAGTTGAAAGATAGGCTCGATAGATGTGTGGCTGAGGAGCTGGGGGATGGGGTAATGTTTGGATCATTGAGATCTCTTCTGGGGTAGAAGTGACCTGTACAAGGGGGAACAAGTTTGACTTAAAACAGAGGGGCACCAAGATCACTGCGAGGGAGGTTTGTTAGTGTTACCTGGGGAGGCTTTAAACTAGGTTGGCAGGGACTCTGAGTAAGAGAGTTACCATTGGCCAGTCAGGGGAAAAATATGTCAGCCACCGAGAACAAGTTTCCTATTCTGGATATCCTGTGGCACAGTCAAGGGAGGGAAAAGACTACTGGTTTAATGTGCATTTATTTCAACACACGAGGCCTGACTGTTAAGGCAGACGATCTCAGAGAATGGATTGGCTTTGGGGACGAGGATATTATAGCCATAACAGAAACATGGCTGAGAGAAGGGCAGGACTGGCACTTCTGATAAGGGAGGGCAGAACAACAGTGCTTCGAAGGGCTACTTTTCAGGGATCATCAAATTAGATCACATGGTTAGAAGTTAGAAACAAAAAGGGGATGGACTCTGTTGGGACAGTGTTCTAGATTCCCAAAGAGCCAGCGGATACTACAGGAGCAGATGTGTAGAGAGAGTGCAGGTACCGAAAGAAATAATAATGTAATATTGGTTGGAGATGTTAGCTTCCCCTGGATGGACTGGGCCGCTCACAGAGTAAAAGCTCTGTACGGAGTGCAATTTGTCAAATGTGTCCAAGAAATTTTCCCAAACCAAGATGTAACTCTAACAAGGCCTAACTCTACTCAGGCGGGAGCAGCACTGGACCTCCCCTCAGGTCTGGAAAGTGACTGAAGTGTCAGTCAGAGAGCACTTCGGGTCCTGTGACCACAACTGTCTTCGTTTTAACATAGTTATGGAAGAGGATCAGACATGGCCACAGACGAAACTGGAGCAGGGCTAGGTTTGGGGTCATTAGGCAGGATTGGGTGAATTAAAAATCACAGAACACCAGGTTATAGTCCAATAGGTTTATTTCAAAGCACAGGTGATAATCCTAAAAGGTGAAAAGCAGAAACTAAATTTGTTTGATATTACATTCCATGACACTGCTATCCTGTTGTTATAAATTCTGTGCCGTACGACCGTGCTCCACACCCACCTGATGAAGCAGTGCTCTGAAACCTAGTGCCTCCAAATAAACCTGTTGGACTGTAAGCTGGTGTTGTGTGATTTTTAACATTGTCCACCCCAGTCCAACACCGGCTCCACCACATCACGATTACCATCGATTAGGTGAGTCTGTTTGAAGGAAAAGGAATGACTGGTAAACGGGAGGGTTTTAAGAGTGTGATCTCAAGAATCCAGGGCCAGTATATCCCTGTTAGGGTGAAGGGAAAAGCTGGCAGGGTCCGGGCTCCCTGTCTGCTGAGGGTTATTGAGGCTCTGTTCAGGAAAAAGAAAACAGCATACGTTGGGTTTAATTAATCTATATCTTTTTTCCAGTCTGAAAGACACGATCAATCTGTGGAGACCCTGCAATCCTCTCAGGTCCCTGCTGCAGTCAGGATCTGTCGAACTCACTCCAATGTATGTTACTCTTCTGATGCAGTTCTATAAAGACCCACTATCTGTGTAACATCCTCTCATGGCTACCTCCCACCCTGTCAATGCAAGCTCCTCCAGTCTCTCCATCCATCTACTCATCTCCATAACCTTCTCCAGCTCTTACACCCCTATCTGTGTAAATGCCAACCTCCCCTACAAACCTTCCCACTTTGACAAACTGCAGGAGGTTTAAACTTCCTTATCTGTGAAACTGACTCCAACCATCCCATCCTACCAACATCCTTGTGCCTGTAAACTGCTTCATCCCTCCCAACCTCCCCATCTCCATGAACTCCTGCAGGCCCTATAGCTCTGTAACCTCTTGTGGTTCTATTGTCCTCCCTCCCTGTGAAACTACCTCCAGTCCTCACACCCCTCCCAGCCTGGGTCATTTGCTCCAGATCAGATCATTGCTGTCTCTGTTACCCTCGACAATCCTAGCAACCCTTCCTATTAGTGTCTCTTCATTCAGATCCCATCCTCTGCAGCTTTCTGAAACCTCTTTGTGCCATTGTGACCCTCCCTATTTAGAACGTAGCACATACAGCACAGCCCAGGCCCTTCGGCCTCAATGTTGTGATGACCTTTTATCCTACAGACCCTATATTTTACTATCATCCGTTTGCCTATCTAAGAATTGCTTAAATGTCCCTAGTGTATTGGACTCTGCTACCACTATTGGCAGTGCTTTCCACGCACCCGCTACATGATGTGTAAAGAGCCCACCCCTGACATCTCCTATAAACATTCCTCCAATCACCTCCAACTCATGCCACCTCATCATTTCCATTTTTGCAATGGGAAAGGTATGTGGTTATCCTCTCTATCTAAGCCTCAAATCATCTCATTCACGTCTATGAAATCATCTCTCATCCTTTTTCATTCCAATGAGAAAAGCCCTAACTCCCTCAAATATTCTTCGTAAGCTCTCCCCTCCAGTCCAGGCAGCATCCTGATAAATCTCCTCTGCACAATCTCTAAAGCTTCCACATTTTTCTGATAATGAGGCAACCAGAATTGAACGCAATAAACCAAGTGTCGTCTAACCAGGGCTCGATAAAGCTGCAGCATAACCTCATAGCTCTTAAATTCAATCTCCCTGCTAATGAAAGCCAACACATCACATGCCTTCTGAACAAGGCTATCAGCTTGAGTACCAGCTTTGAGGAATCAATGGACGTGGACCCCAAGATTCTTCTGTTCCTCCACACTGTCATGAATCCTTCATTTCTCCCTGTAAAGGCTTTCTCCGGAATCGTTCAATCTTAAACCCTCCCTATCTTGGTAACCTGTTCCAATCCCTCCAACACTCGTAAACTGGGAACCTCTTCAAGTCCCAAAAATCCTCCTTACTCTGTAACCTCCTTTATTAGTATCTTCCCTCAAAATTACTGAAACCTATTTGCCACAGCAATACTCCTGATATCTGCATAACTCTCCAGAATGGCTGTGCATAGCTACAGGTTCCCAGGCTGGGAGATGTGAGTTCAGATGTGAATCTATTTGCCCATTCTGTCTCTTTGCCTGACACTGACCTGGTGCTGCTCTGGTAGAAAGCACTCTCCATGCATCTGGTAACCTCCAGATCTCTGTTCCTGTCCAGAGCTCACCTCATCGATGCCTTCCTTTGGAAAGTTCTTTATTTTGTCATTATTGTCAAGCGGCGGTTTCACGAGATGCAGTAATTGGGGAGTTGCCATTTTGAGAGAATGAAACGTTTATCATTGGGAATTGGGAAACCTTTAAAAATGAAAACAGCAGTCCAGAGACAGTGTACAGTATTCCTGTTAGGATGAAAGGAAAAACTGATAGGGGTACGGAATACTGGATATGGAGAGAAATTGAGGTTTCAGTGAAGAAAAAGAAGTAAATATATCTCAGGAGAGCGTGTGAATCCTGAGAAGAGTATAAAGGCAGTATGAGTGTACTAAAGCGGGAAATCAGGAGGGTGAAAAGGGGGCACGAGATAGCTTGGATAAATATTGCTAAGGAGAATCCCAAGGGTTTTTATAAAAACATAAAGGACAAAATGGTAACTAGGGAGAGAATAGGAACCCTTGAAGATCAGCAAGTCAGCCTGCACGTGGTTCTGCAGGAGATGGGGAAGATATTAAACAAGTATTTTACATCAGTGTTTACTGTGGGAGGAGATGGAAGATGAAGAATGTCGGGACATAGATGGTGTCAACTTTCAAAATGTCCATATTATAAAGGAGGAGGTGCTGGATGTCTTGAAATGCATAAAGGTGGATAAATCCCTAGGACCTTATCAGGTCATAGAATCATAGAGATGTACAGCCTGGAAAAAGATCATTCGGTCCAACCCGTCTATGCCAACCAGATATCCCTACCGAATCTAGTCCCACCTGCCAGCACCCGGCCCATTTCACTCCAAATCCTTCCTATTCATATACCCATCCAAATGCCTCTTAAATGTTGCAAATGTACCAGCCTCCATAACTTCCTCTGGCAGCTCATTCCATGCCTGTACCACCCTCTGTGTGAAAAGGATGCCCCTTCGGTTTCTTTTATATCTTTCCCCTCTCACCCAAAACCCATACCCTCTAGTTCTGGACGCCCCGACCCTTGGGAAAACACTTTGTCTATTTATCCTGTCCATGCCCCTCATAATTTTGTAAAACTCTATAAGCTCAGTCTCTGACGCTCCAGGGAAACCAGCCCCAGTCTTTTCAGCCTCTCCCTGTAGCTCAAGTCCTCCATCCCTGGCAACATCCTTGTAAATCTTTCACATCATCTTTCCGATAGGAAGAGAGACCAGATTGCATGCAATATTCCAACAGTGGTCTAACCAATGTCCAGTACAGCCGCAACATGACCTCCCAACTCCTGTACTCAGTGCTCTGACCAATCTAGGAAGGCATACCAAATGCCTTCTTCGCCATCCTATCTACCTGCGACTCTACTTTCAAAGGGCTATGAACCTGCACTCCAAGGTCTCTTGATTCAGGAATACTTCGCAGGACCTTGCCAGGACCTGATCAGGTGTACCCTAGAACTCTGTGGGAAGCTAGGAAAGTGATTGCTGTGCCCCGTGCTGAAATATTTTTATCATCGATAGTCACAGGTGAGGTACCAGAAGACCTGGAGGTTGGCTAACGTGGTGCCACTATTTAAGCCTGACGTCGGTGGTGGGCACGTTGAAGGAGGGTATCATGAGGGACAGGATTTGCATGTATTTGGAAAGGAAGTTTCTAATTAGGGATAGTCAGCATTGCTTTGTGCATGGGAAATCATGTCTCAAGAAATTGTTTGAGGTTTTTGAAGAAATAACAAAAAGGATTGACAAGGGCAGTGCGGTCAGTGTGAGCAATATGGACTTCAAAAAGGTGTTCAAAAAGTTTCCACATGGGAGGTTGGTGAGCAAGGTTAGATCTCATGAAATACAGGAAAAAACCAGCCATTTGGATACAGAACTGGCTCAAAGCTAGAAGACAGAGGGTGGTGGTGGAGGGTTGTTTTTCAGACTGGAGGCCTGTGACCAGTGGAGTGCCACAAGTTTCGGTGCTGGATCCACTATTTTTGTTATTTATATAAATGATTTTGTTGTGAACATAGAAGGTGTTTTTAGTAAGTTTGCAGATGACACCAAAATTGCAGGTGTTGTGGATAGTGAAGAATGTTACCTCCGGTTACAACGGGATCTGGATCAGATGAGCCAAAGGGCTGAGGTGTGGCAGATGGAGTTTAATTTAGATAAATGTGAAGTGCTGCGTTTTGGGAAAGCAAATCTCAGCAGGACTTACACACTTAATGGTATATTTCTAGGGAGTGTTGCTCAACAAAGAAACTTTGGGATGCTGGTTCATAGCTCCTTGAAAGTGGAGTTGCAAGTAGATAGGATAGTGAAGGAGGTGTTTGGTATGGTTGCGTTTACTGATCAGAGCATTAAGTAGAGGAGTTGGGAGGTCATGTTCTGGCTGTACAGGACATTGGATAAACCACTTTTGGAATATTGCATGCAATTCTTGTCTCCTCCCTATCGGAGGATGTTGTGTAAGTAGAAAGCGTTCAGAAAAGATTTACAGGGATGTTGCCAGGATTGGAAGATTTGAGCTACAGGGAGAGGGTGAATGGACTGGGGCTATTTGAGGCTGAGTGGAGACCATATGGAAGTTTACAAGAGAGGTATGGATAGCTTTACCAGAAAAGGTCTTTTCCCTGAGGTAGTGGAGCCCAGAACCGGACAGCCTAGGTTCAGGATGAGAGGGGAAAGATATAAAAGGAACCTAAGGGGCAACTTTTACAGGCAGAGGGTGATGCGTGTATGGAATGAACTGCTCGAGGAAGTGGTGGAGGCTGGTATAATTATTGCATTTAAAAGGAATCTGGATGGGTACACGAACAGGAAGGATTGAGAGGCATTTGGGCCAAGTGCTGGCAAATAAGACGAGATGATGTTAGGATATGTGGGTGGCGTGGATGAGTTGGACTGAAGGCTCTGTTTCTGTGCTGTACATCTCTATGACTATAAATGTTTTCCACTGTCCATTTCCAGCCAAACACTTCACTGCTTCCCCTGTTTACCTTGGTCAGTTCCCCTCTCAAACACATATAGATGACGTTGGTTGTGATTGTAGCGTGTGCTTTATGGTCACTTTAACAATCCATCATCTCAATGAATTCCACTACACTACAATTTCCCAGAGGATCTCTCAGTGTGACATTAATCCTTCACTGAGCGTCATCACCCAACAGTCGATCTGAGATAGTCACATCCCTGGCCATTTACACAATGTGTTATTGAAAGAAATGCTGATAAAAAATTCCAAGATGAGTTTGGAGAATATCACTTTTGACAAAGACTGAAGTCTCCCAAACTTATCGCAGTGCCTTTGCATTATACAGGAATTCATTTGAATGTGTAACAGTGTTGAGCAATGAAATGTTGTCAGGCAGCCTGAGAAACATTCTCCTGTTTATGGTTTTGACACGTGTTACCCAGAATCTGTATTCAGGCTGATTCAGCTGCATCATCTGAAGCCAAATACGTTCTCTCTCATGCCTTTGTTATCCATTACTGTCAGGGTTACCCATCCTGTATTCCCTGAGACCCCTCAAGGATGTGTGGAATTGAATATTTATGTCCCACCTTTTGTTTCTTCTGTAACCACATCTTTCTGGTGACTAAATATTTTTTATCTCTGTGTCACAAGTCTATTACTTTATTGCAGAGACTTTGTCCATTCCAAAGAAAGAACATTGTAATTGACTTTTTTCCCAGAACTTCTTGTCACAGCCTAATTCACTGATGTACAGTTTTAGTTAAATTCTGTCCCTTCCTGTTCCTTTCTGCTTGTTTTCAGCCACATTCCATTGTGTTCCGATGCTTCATCTTTTCTTTTTGGATTTGGAAAGCTCCTTTCACCTGAACCCTGTTCCTGCATCCTCTCTGTCAGCTTAAAACACTGTCCATATACCTACCGACATGACTGGCCAGGACACTGCTCCCAGCAGAGTTGTTTTTAATTCACTCGTGGGATGTTGCCCTCTCTGGCTGGCCAGCATGTATTTCCCACCCCGAGCTGCCCTTGAGCTGGATCATTTCAGGGGGCAGTTCAGAGTCAACCTCCTTGCTCTGCGTCTGGAGTCACATGTAGGCCAGACCTGCTGTCGATAACAGACTTCCTTCCTAAAAGGATATTAAGCAGTTAGATGGTTATAGCTGACACCGGCATTAAATTCTGGATGAACAATCTAGTGAGAATAACACGAGGCCGTCACCTCTCCCACTCATAGCTCAATCGTCACTGAGTACTGATCCTACTGCATCATGAATCAAAAACCTTTCATCATGCCCATTGCTTGATCCTGAAATCATTCCTGCACTCTAGTGATATCGCTCAGTATCTGCCCATTTGGTATCCCTCACTGTGGGTCTAATTGCTGCCTCTGTCAATGTCTCTCGCTCTTGCAGCTACTCCAGATCCTGACTCAACAGAATTCTCCACTCCAGAGAGACGCAGCAGCACAGGCCAGGGGTGGAGTCTCGGATTTTCCAGATCTCTGTGGCACTCAGTTCCATTCTCCCTGTGTAACCCTCACTGCGTCAGTCTAATTTCCCTTTCTGTCTAATTCTCTTTCTCCTGTAGGTACTCAGGAAGCTCCTGACCCAATAGACTTCCCAACTGCTGAGTGTCTCATCCACCACCACATTGAAGATAGTGGGTCAACCAGAGAAACAAAGGGCAGGGAGATCTGGAGTCCTCAATAAATCCTGCAGCAAGGTAAGATCATTCACAGGGAACAGAGCAGAAAGCATTTAAATAGCTCGAAACATCGACCCTCAAGACATGACGTAGATACAGTGCTGAAGGGTGAACAAAGAGCATAAAGCTCCCAGGCTCAATCCCCACCCTTTGTGAGAGGATTACTTTCAGCTCTGCGTATGAGCCTATCTGAGACAGCATCAGGAGTGTCACAGTTATCAATCCAGGCCTATGTTCTCTATTTACACTCCAACATTCTCTATTGTCGCATCATAGAGTCATACAGCAAGGAGACAGACCCTTCAGTCCAACTCATCCGAGCTAGTGCCTTGAATGCTTCTAACTCTGAGAACAGTTTCTATCTCTGTAACCTCACCCCCTCCCTACAATCCCTCTGCAAATTTAAAACCTACTTCAATGCTGACTATCTCCCTACCACTGTAAAATGCTCCAGACTGGATGACATGCCAAATCTCAGGAATCTCCTCCTCCCATCATTACAATAATCTCTCTTTCTGTCATCATGCACAATACCTCCAGCCCACCCTGTCTCTGTAACATCCTCCAGCCTCGACCATTTGTGTACCCCCCTCCAGCTCCTTGAGCACATGATATCACTGTAGCCTTCAATCCCTGTAACATTCGTGCCTCCCACCCTACATCACAACACGGCCTCTAATTCATCCACCATCCTTACAGACCTCTCTAACTGTATAAACTCCTCCAGTCCCTACAGCCTTTCCTGCCTGTGTAACTTGCTCCCATCCCAGCAGCCCTCCCTGTGTACAGTGTCCTGAAGCCACAATAACCCTCCCAATGTCTGCAATCTCCTCTATCGCTGTGACCTTCTCCCATCACGACACTGCTCCATATCTTTACCCCTGTCGTCACTACCAGCCTTCCTATCTCTGTAACCACGAGGTCACTAAAACCTTCCATGTACATGAAACATCCTCTTTGTTGCTGTATCCAAGCCCAGTCCCGACAGTTCTCACTTTCTGTAACCTCCTTCTTTCTGAAGAACCATCCAGTGTCTACACCACTCTGTATTACTGACTTCATCCAATCGCAAAAACCATCACCACAAACCTCACTATCTCAGTAAATTCTTCCAGTTCCTCCCTATCTCTGTACACCATCCTTTCCTGACTACTCATTCCTGATGAAGGGCTCCGGCTCAAAACGTCTATGTTCCTGATCCTCTGATGCTGGAAAAGCATAGTGGGTCAGGCAGCAAGACACTCTTGATTCTGATCTCCAGCATCTGCAGAGCTGACCTTCTCCTGGTGGGGCAGAATGGCCGACAACTGCCCCTCTTTCCTATGTTTCTGTGTAGCACTCCCTGGCTCTGTATCTCTGTCAGTCCCCACTATCCCCACTATCTGTGTAAACTACACAATCATCAATCACTGGAATTTTCTCAGACCATGGAATACTCCCTAACTGTCCAATCTCTTCCAGCCTCTCCAACCCTCCCAATCTGATTCCTCCTGCAGCCCGATAACTCCACCTATCTTTGTAATTTCCTTTATCCGCTGGAAGACTCCCTATCTCTGGAATATCATATCCTATAGCATCCCTCCATTTGTGTGTTCCTCCAATCACTATTGTGGCGCCTACCTCTGCGACGTTATCCCACACACTGAATCCACTTCCAACACTGAAACCTTCACTGTTTCTGTTACCTTCTCCTGCAACCACGGACCTCCCTGTCGGTATGAACTTCTGACGTTCATCAGTCCACCATGTCTCTGCAATCTACACCAGCCTCCAGAGCCCTCCTTAAATCTGTCACCTGCTCCAGCAGCTATATCACTCACTATCTGTCAGGCCAACTCTGTAACTGCTCCTGCAGTTATATCACTCCCCATCTGTCAAGTCTACTATGTAACTGCTCTAGCTGCAATATCACTAGCCATCTGTCAGGCTCACTCTGTAACTGCTCCAGCAGCTCTATCACTCCCTATCTGCCAAGGTTACTCTGTAACTGCTTCAATACCGATATCACTCCCCGTCTCCACAACTTTGTAACTGCACCAGTGATATTACTCCCCATCTAGCAAGCCCACTCTATAACTACTCCGGCAGCTATATCACTCCCGATCTGTCAGGCGTACTCCAGTCTTCACAGACTGTGGAGATCATTATCTCAATAACCTGCTCCAGGCCCTGAAAGTCTCTCTGTACTCAGAGTACTTCTCCAGCCACAGCAACAATCCACATCTCTGTTTGCTCCTCCTCTCCCTCCAGCACCTCAAACACTCTCTCTTTGTCTGACTTGGCAACTCTCATTTCTGTCCCAAAAATCTCCCTGTATCTGTATCTCTCTCTCTCTCTCTCTCTCTCTCTCTCTCTCTCTCTCTCTCTCTCTCTCTCTCTCTCTCTCTCTCTCTCTCGTTCTCTCTCTCTCTCGTTCTCTCTCTCTCTCGTTCTCTCTCTCTCTCGTTCTCTCTCTCTCTCGTTCTCTCTCTCTCTCGTTCTCTCTCTCTCTCGTTCTCTCTCTCTCTCTCTCTCTCTCTCTCTCTCTCTCTCTCTCTCCACCCTGTCAAAGTACGCTCCTCCAGTATCTCCATCACCTTCTCCAGTTCTTAACCCTCCCGTCTGTGTAAACATCACCCTCCCCTACAACCCTCCCTACCACAGGAACCTCCTCCAGTTTGTGCAATTCTCTCTACCTGTGTAAGTGTCTCCAGGCCTTATTGCTGTTCCTGTGTCTGTAGGCTCTGCCACACTCTCCAGCCTTCCCATTGATGTAACCTCCCGAACCTCATCATCTGATATCATCCACTGATCCTTCCGTATCTCTGTTAGTGTCTCAATTCAATACAAATCTCTTAGTCTCTGTAAATAGCACCATTCCATAAAATACTCCCTGTCTGCGTAAACTACCCCATCCTGCACTGAGAAGCCTCACTGTCCTTTTGATCACCGGTTGTCCCTTCAGATCTCCCTGTAACTTCCCTGACTCCATTGAATACAGCTCATCTCATGTTGTTACTCCCCATCTCTCTGATATTCTTCAATCCGTGCAATTCTCGTTCTTTTTCTCCAGACCTTCCAATCCCTCTGATCGATGTAAATTTATTGATCCCTTGCAGCATGTTTAATAACTGAAGCAGCTTCCAATCCCTCAATGCATCCTGCCCCTGTAACCTCCTCTAATACTACAGCTTTGTAACTATCTTTGTAATATCTTCCAACATCTACAACCATCTCAATTTCTCTAACATCCTCCATAACAGTACTCCACATCTGTGTGTAATGGATGGGAATGCTGCAAACCTGTTTTCACAGCCCTCACTAATTCTCTGAACTCCTGCAGCCTGACAACCCTGAGTATCTGTGGCTCCTCCAATCCTTACAATTTACCCTGACTCTGAACTGATCCAATGCCTTCAAACCTTTCTAACTCAGTAAACGCCTGCACAGCAAATGAACATCCTTATCAGTGTTTTGCCGAGGCCCTAGAACCCTCCCTACAGCTCCAAATACAACCCTCCCTATCTTTGTAACTCCTTCAGGACTGATAACCTTATACCTCTCTGTGACATTTTTCATCCCAACAAACTATCTGATCTCTAACTACCAGCAGTGACCTCAAACCACCCCAACTCTGTAACATCCTCCAGTCTCTACAACCCTGCTTTTCTCTGTAAGCTTCCCGAGTGCCTACATTCGCCTTTATCTCTGGTTACAGATCCTTTCTCAGGGAAGCAATGTCTCAGTACAGATCCTGTAAGAAGACCAAAGAATCTTCGATGTATCAGTAGATTTGCCTAATTTTCTAAATTCTCATGAGTTCAAATTCAACCTTCTCCAGCTTTTCTCATCAACATTCCTCCATTTTGAGGGACAGTCTGTCAAACCTTCGCTGGACTGCCTCTAGATAGGGAACGAAACCCCTGTTCCTCGGATGCTGCCTGACATGCTGTTCTTTTCCAGCACAACACCCCTGACAAGAACCTATCTATCTCTGAGTTAATACACTGAACTGCTTCTGATCCATAGCCCCCCCCCCCCCCCCCCCGTAGGCAGTGAGCTCACCAGATTATCACCCACTTGCTGAATAAATTGCTCCTCATCTCCATTCTAAAGGGGCGTCCCTTCACTCTGAAGCTCTCTCTTTGGGCCCGAGTCTCTCTGAATCATGGATCCATCTTCCCCACGTCCACTCTATCCAGGTCCCTCAGTATTCTGTACGTTTGAATCAGATTCTGCCACAGCTGCCTAAACTTTATCGAGTGTAGACCCAGAATCTCCAACTGCTCCTCATGTGACAAGCATTTAATCTCTGGGATCTTTCTGGGAAATCTGTTTCCCGTACCCCCTCTTATCCTTTGTCAAGACTGTTAAAGTGTAGCGTGTACAGTGTGGTCCCAACCCTGCCCCCTGTGGAACTCCACTTGTCAATGGCTAACTCCTTTATATCGCTCTCTGTATTCTGACAGTGCCAGTATGTTGTTTTGAAAGCGAGATGTCATTTCATAATCACTGCTGGCTTTGTTTTCCTGTCTGGCTGTAGACAGCAGAGTAGATAAAAGGGAGGAATGGTTTATTGGGATATTCAGAAACCTTTTAACAAGGTCCCACTGAAGAGGTGGAGAAGCCAAATTGGCACATGTGGAATTGGAGGGAATGTACTGGTATGGATTGGGAATTTTTTAATAGACAGAAAACTAAGTGGAAGAAAATGGATTAGTGCTTGACATACAACTAAATTCAAATGGATTTGATGGTCGGATAAAATCTAATGTTCCACATTTGATGGTGATACAAACTTAGCTGGGAATGTGGGTTGTATGGATGAAGAAAAGAGAACACGAACAGTCTGTGAGTTTCCCTGTTTTAAAATTTAATAATGTACCATGGTCATCACTTATTCAGCCATCATTTCCTTCCCATCTGTAATTCCCTGGAGAAGGTGGTGGTCAACTGTCTTCCTGACCCATTGCAGTCCTTTGGGTGTAGGGACAGACACTTCGCTGGAGAATGGAATGTGACTTGGAGGGCACCTTGGTAATTCTGCATTGATGGCTGAGTCAGCATTTTTTTTATTGATTTGGAATTGTCCCTGAGAAGATGGTGGTGAGCTGCCTTCTTGAGTGACTGCGCCAGCCGTTGGAACTGTTGTTATCTGTGTCCCCTCCAGCAGGCGCTCCAACACTCCTCATGTCTGTAACATATCCCACATGTGCCACTGTAACTGCGTACAGACAATGCAGCTCTCCCTTTGTGGGTGACATACTCCTCTCTGTACAACTCTTATAGTTCCTCACAATATCTCACCTCCTACATTCCAGTCTGCGCTGTTGATCTTGCAAATTGTTTTTATTCCTGTTTAAACTTCTGATCAGCATTCAACTCTTCCTTTTTAAATTTGTAAACTCTCAGTATCTGTACCCCTCTATATCACTGTTACAAATTACAACACAGGTTCCCCTCCTTAAATCTCTATGAATTACAGTGGCTGGATGTGTTTAATTCACACTTTTCACCCTCCTTATCCATCTCACCTCGTCCAGCCCCTACAATCCCATCATTTCGGAATGCTCCCGATCTCTGCACCTCCTGATATCCTGAAGGTCCTCGAATGACCTATATCCCCCTAGTTATTATAAGTCTTCTAACTCTGTAACATCCAGCAGTGTCCAGTACCTTACAATGCTTCCTGGCTGTCAATATGCATTCGTTGAAGTCTTTCTATCTCTCTAAGCAGTTCACAAAGAAACCCTTTAGACTCAACAAATCTCCATCAAAAACGAATCACAAACTCTCTATTTCCTTTGCCTTATTCAGTTCCTGCAAATCTCCCTGTATCTTCCAGTAACCTGCTTTAGGTACTGCACGTCTGCCTACTTCTCCAGATAGCCTGTTCCATCCCCTACAGCTCACTCAATTACTGTAACACCCTCTGAACCTTCTAATCCTCCTCTTTTTCACTGTCTTCCAGGCACAACGGCAATCCTGTGAGGGAGCAGTGCGGAATGGGATATTATAAATCTCAGCTCAGGCTTGAGGAGTACAATTACCTGGGAGTCACAAAGGGAGAGGACCTGAGACCGAGCAGCACAGAGCGGGAGAATATAAATCAGCAGTGAGGATTGAGGCCGACTGTGAGGAAAACATTATAGAGCTCTAAACTTACATTGCCAACTTCTTCGAAAGATTAGAGAGGTGATTGATGAAGTTTGGCATATTGAAATATGAGACAATGCAAATTTCCAACAAGAACATTAAAAGACAATATAAAATAGGCAGGAATGCAGGAGCAGAGGATGTGCAAAGATCAATGAAGTTTGTAGAATATTAAACATAGGCAAAGCATACAGTGTTCCTGTCTGAATAAATATTGATAGTGCAAGAATAAGGAGGTGATGTTCAATTTGCATCAAACACATTCGACCTCAACTGGAGTATTGCATACATTCCTGGGTGTCACATGAAAGGACTGATATGAACACATTGGAAAGGATGAAGAACTGATCTAAAAGAGTATTTCCAGGAATAAGTAAGATCAGTTATGAAGTCAGACTGAAAATGTTGCAACTGTTCTTACTGAAGTGAAGGTGGCTAAGAGGAGATTGGATGCAGTTTTTCAAACTCATCGGCAGACTGAATTGATTAGATTGGATAAAACTGTGCCCATTCCCAAAAGGAGGGAAAAACGAGAGGGCACAGATTTCATTTTATGTACAACAGGAGAAATCTGACTGAAGTAGTCAGGATACACTTGGATGTGTTGTAAATGGATGTTCAATGGACATGTTCAAGAGGGGATTGGATGATTACTGCGACGAAAAGAAATGTGTAACGGTATGGGGGAAAGTAGGAGATCAATACTCTGTAACGAGCTCAGATGAAGAGCTGGTGCAAACATCTTGGGTCAAATGACACACGTCTGTGCCTTAAGACTTCTGAGTGGTTTGAAGCGGTCTCAAGAGTTCTCCAACTCTAATATTACTGTGTCTCCATAACCTCACTGACCGGTGCAGTCCATTTTTACCTCTGAAACATCCATCAGTCAAAGCACCTCTCCTTATCTCTGTAACTCATACAGGCCATTTTATAAACCTTCCTTCTCTGCAATCTCCTCTAAATACTCTCTCTCTGTAACAAATCTCAAGGCCTCACAGCTCTCCTTTGTCTGTAATTACTCTGATACATAGAAAGATCCCAATCTTTACAATCTCCTCCAGCTCACGCAATCATCAGTCTATCAATGTCACTAACTCCCTCCCGCCCTGACAAATATCATGATCTGCATAATATCCTCCAGCCATTACACTGTTCATTATTCAGTTCATCTTTCTCCGTCCCTTACAAATCTGCCCATTTCTTAAACTTCCTCAAGTCCCAACAATTTTCCCTGTTGTCTAACGTGCACCAATGTGTGACCTTCTGTGTAAAATCCTCGTGTCCCTACAGCTCTGCTGATTCTGTAATCACCTTCTGTCCCTACACAGCTCCCAATCTCTGCAGCCTCCACATTCTAAATCCCACCCTATCAGTGGAAACACCTCCAGCTCTCCTTATTTCTGTAATCGCCACCAGATCAAAAGAACCCCCTATGTAACTTGAATCTTCATAAGCCCCTTCAACTATCACTGTCTCTGAAATTTCTCCCGCTACAGCAATACTCGCTATGAAATCTTCCAAGAAAAGTCACATTCTTTTCAGAGAACCTCATCTTATTAATCTCCTGCAGTGCCAATACAAGGTTTTCTTTTGTCTTGTGCAAGCTCTCTATCTCAAACCCTTCACCTATAACGTCCTTATTATCTCTAATCTCATTCGCAAACTTAATCGGCCTGTATGTCTGTGACCTTCTCCAGGAGGAGGAATGGCTTTTCGGGAGTAGGGGTAGATTTTGTGTTTGTTTGGAGGATGTCACAAATGTATGACTGTTTGTAGAAAGTAGAGGATTTACAGAGATGTGAAGGGTGACAGAACATGAGGGATGTTGCAGAGACTGATACTTGTCGGCACAGAGAAAATAATCTGTGGTTTGCCTATTTAGCTATAGTTTGAAGAGGAAAACATGCTATTAAACCTCAAATGTATGGGCCTATTATTGAGTATGGGATCTGCCTGTTCTAACTGTTGGACCCCATACTAGAATAGGTGTGAGAAGCTGACAGTACAAAACTGGGCAGTCTGTAATCTTCCAAATCGTATTTGGGAGATCAGTTCCAGGATGGGTGAGAGCAGCTGACAATATTCAGGCAAGTCAAGAAGCATGGGATTTCCCTGATCTGATGGTGGGACTCATTTCCAGAATGGATGCAAGTATCTATAAATATCTAATGCGCTGGGCTTTTTCAGTTCTGAATGTACTTACCTATTCTGTATCTATATCTGCATGTGACTCCGAACTGACATTGTTACAACATACGTGACTGTTGACTGAGGGGAAACACTGTTGAGGGCAGGGTATGACAATGCAATAATTCTGTGAGCATTCAAGTCCGCTAAAAGTGAATGTGTACAAAAACGGAATGAGCAGCCCAGAGGGTCAATTCATGAGCTGGGTGGGTGTCCCTTAGCACATTGAGTGTATACAAACGCAGAGTGAACAGCCCAGAGTGACAGGCCATGAGCTGAGTGGGTGTCCTTGAGCACAGTGTCCTTGCAGCGGCATTGCAATGAGAGTTGTCAGTACACCCTGAGCTGCAGCATTGAAGTATAGAAGTGTACCGTCAGTTCGTCGGAGGTGTGCTGGGATGGCATGGTGAGGCTCGCATGTGTCAGATGTCAGCATTATTGGGTTTGTAGTACATGCAGCTTCTGTTCATGCAGTATCCCCTGAGATGTTGATGTCCAGGATAGAAGTCTACAGGAGCAAGCAGCGAGATGGAGTTACCAGGTACCAGGTCTGACTTTCATGTCAAATTCTCTATATTGAGTTTCCCCACGGAGGGGGGGGGGGGAGGATAGGAAGCTGCAAGTTGATTCGGGGGGGGAGGATCCACAATAATGTGGCTGTTGATCATCAGTAATCGTTCAGTCAGCATCTCACAACTCTCGCGCTTAAAGAACAGTACAAGACAGGAACAGGCCCTTCAGCCCAGCAATTCCGCACTGACCCATGATGTCATTCGAAAGTTAAAACAAAAGTATTTGCTCCAATACCTTCTATGTCATTCTATTCCTTACTTACTCATACTTGTGCCAAGATCCCTCTTAAACCTTGCTATATTGGCTTCTTCCCCTCCAGGAGTGCATTCCAGGCACTTTCACGTTCCGTCTGGAATACAAAAAAAAACTTACCTATCACATCGCCTGAACTTTCTCCGTTTTACCTAAAACCTGTGGTCCTGAGTAATTGATATTCCTACTCTGGGGGAAAAAAGCCTCTAACTGCCCTTCTATCTATGCCTCTGATAATTTTGTAAATATCCATCAGGTAGCCCCATAGCCAATGATGCCCAGGTGCAAATAAACCATGTGTGTTCAATTTCTCCTTCTGGCTAATACCCTCCAAACCAGACAACATGCTGGTAAAACTTTTCCGTACACTCTCCAGCATTTCAACATCGTACGGCAACCCGTAATGTACACAGTATTCTAAATGTACCTCGAACTAAGCTTCTGTACAGTTGCAATATGACCTGTTAATTTTCATGCTGCATCCTCCGATGCATGTCTGCAAGTTTGCCGTCAGTCTTCTTGATCACTCGATCCACAGTGTTGCCACTTTCTGGGAACTGTGGAGCTGTACACCAAGATCCTTCGGATGTTGATGCAATCAATAGTTTTTCCATCCACTTCTCTCCTGTATTAGACCTTCTAAAATGCATCACATCACAATTGTCCAAATAAAGTTACATCAGGGTTTTCTCTGTCCAAGTCTGCAGCGGACCTATATCCTGCTGTATTCTCTGGCAATCATCCTCACAATCTGCAACTCCACCAATCAATTTACAGATCTCCAGTCACAAAAAAACACTGTTCCACCACAAGTCTGTCTTCTATGACCAAGCAGTTCTCTATCCATCTTACTAATTGACCGCTGATCCCATTTCACTTCACCTTCTGTATGAGCCTGCCATAAGGAACCATATCAAAGGCCTTGCGAAGGTCCAATCGGCCAACATTCAGCCCCATACCGTCATCAATCCTGTCACTTCCTCAAAATAATCAATCAAGTTTGTGAGACCTGATCCTCCCCCCACAACTGTGTTGCCTGTTGCGAGTAAGTCCAGACTAGAGTACTGTTGGACCTGCACTCATTCAGACAAGTGATTATTTCATCATATTCCGGACATGAACATTGGAAAGAAGATTAGATTCCTTACAGTGTGGAAACAGGCCCTGCAGCCTAACCAATCCACATCAATCCTCTGAAGAGTAACCCACCCACACCCATTTCCCTCTGACTAAAATACTTAACAATTTAGTATGGCCAATTCACCTGGCCGGCGGGAGGAAACGCATGCAGACACGGGGTGAATGTGCAAATTCCACACAGTCACCCAAGGCCGGGATTGAACCCAGGACCTCGGCACTGCGAGGGCGCAGTGGTAAACAGTGAGTCACCAGGCCGATCTGGATGGCTCTCGTAGAGTGGAGGTATGTCGGGCCGTGATGGTTACTGTACAGTGGGAGATATGTCAGGCTGTGATGGTTACTGTACAGTGGGAGGTATATCGGGCCGTGACGGTTACTGTACAGTGGGAGGTATGTCAGGCCATGATCGTTACTTTACAGTGGGAGGTATGTCGGGCCGTGATGGTTAGTGTACGGTGCAAGGTACGTCGGGCTGTGAGGTTGCAGACTGAGCTGTACAGAGTATGGTTCTGCTGCTGCTCATGGCCCATCGCACCTCATAGATGCATCATCATTTGTTGCTCAATCTGTTTAACATCTGTCCCATTAGGAACCCACATGGTGAGGAGTGTCTGCAAAATGTGAAGCTAGCCCTTGCTCCCCATAAGGACTGTGCATTGACCATTCTTACCGATATATGAAATGGAGAGGTGTATCTGCAGTAGGCAGATCGGTGATGATGTGGTCAATTATACTTTCCCTTTTATTGATTCCCCCATAACCTGCTACAGAGCAGTCTAGCAGCCACAGGACCCAGCATCAAGACTGAGCAGGATATTGATTATATACAAAGATTGATTAGATAGCCTCTGCCTGGCTATGTCCTGTCAATGGAACAGAATCTACCGGAGAGGATGGTGGTGTTGCCATGGACATAGTCCTGTTCACAGAATCCTGCTTTACAGGAAATATTTGACTGTTTTTTTTTTATTAGCCCATGGGAAATTTGCAACAGGTCACTTTTACATTTTGCATAATGTAGAGTTAATATTACTTTGTTTATTACATATTTTTAAATAATCCAAACATTATTTTTTTCAGTTGAAAACAATTGAAGTGAACAATAATTGAAATACCAGAGCGCACACCTAACTATTACACAATTCAGTGACGGTAGTAAACAACCGATTCATGTTCAGATCAGTGAACACACCATCTTGCAGGCAGCAAAGCTGTTGGAAATGACTTTGAGAAAAAGCTTGAATTCAGTCACAGTGTTATTGGACGTCACCATGACCTCCAAAACACTGGCCATCTCCAAAATCTGTCCAGAGAGCTTCAAAACTGGAGCTGGGCGGTTACTCCAGAATGCCTCACAATAAACTGATTAGAGACATACCTGAACAATGGGGAGATGTGTGTGGGGCAGACTGGCCAATGGACGAGCACATGGTGCTGATCCAGACGCAGTTCAACATTTATAACAACGACCTGAAAACAACCAAGTATTGTAAGGATATCTCTTCTGGTATGCCACCTAAACTCTAATTCTGCACCTTGGACCCGATCCTAAATGAAGGTGTTATAAAGGTGATGGGCTCCTGCAGCACATGGCATCATACATTGAATGCCTCATGAACCATATCCAGTGTATGTCAGCTCCACAATGTCAGTGTCCAAACAGAATTGTGCAGCCCCATTGATGGCCAGTATGATCCCAGCCCAACGTCCTTGTGTGTGATTTGAGCTGGAAATTTCGGTGTAATTGTTTGCAGCATTGTTCCAACTATTAACAGCAAAGTCTGTTTACTGAAGGTCCGACATCCTTTCATAATACCAACTTTTAGATTGTCCAATAAGCACAATCTCCCTTTTATTCAGTTAATTTTTATAACAACATGATGAAAACAGTGCACAGCTCACAGTATGGAGCATTGAATTGCTGAGTCTCATTTACACACCCAAGATCAAATAATTATTAAATGCAAAGACTTTGAAAATATACAATTATTTTCTATTGCATTCATGTTGTGAACTAATAGTCGACTATCTTGCTCCTCAGATGCTGCCTGAACGGCTGTGCTTTTTCAGAAACACACTTTTTGACTCTGATGTCCAGCATCTGCAGTCCACATTTTCTCCCTGGTAATATCCAATTATAATCATTTTTCGTGGCAACAACATCACTGTGTTTAAACATGTTACAGTCAGATATGCGTACATTTTCAGTTGCTTCTATCTATCTCAGAGCTCAGTAATGTGGGATATGAATGTGAGTGTCTGTGTGATGCTCCGTATGTAGGCCATGCCCCTGAGAGACTGACAGATTGTTTCAAACAGCCTATTCCTTCAGTTGTTCACACTAAACAGGTTACTGCCTGAACCCAATCAGTCTGAGCTCATAAAACCCAAAGCACAGGGTCCAGCACATGGCATGTTTGGACAGTATTTTTCATTTTAATTTATTCATGGAATGTATCTGGGCGGGTATTTATGGCCTGTCACTTGTTGCCCTTGAGAAGGTGGTGGTGAGCTGCTTCACTGAACCACTGCAGTCCATGTGTTGTAGTTAGACTTCCAAAACCATTCGGGAGGGACATTGAAACAGTGATACTGAAGGAACAGCAATAAACTTCCCAACCAGGATAGTGGATGGCTTGGAATAGAACGCGAACATGGTGGGGGTCCCATGAATCTGCTTCCCTTGTCCTTCTTGATGGTGGTGGTTTCAGAGGTACGTTGTAAGGAGTCTTGGTAAATTTCAGTAGAGCATCGTGTGGATGGCAGGAATTGCTGCACCTGAGTGTCAGTGGGTGAGGGGGTGAAGCTGCACTGAGCCAGGCAAATGGTTGGTATTCCATCACACGCACATTCAATGTGTGTCTTATAGATGGTGTGCAGGCTTTCGGAAACCATGGGTTAAGTTATTTGTGCTGGATTCCTAGCCCTTGACATATTCTTGGAGCAAATAAATTAATATGCATCAAAGTGTGGTGCTGGAAAAGCACGACATGTCCCGGCAGCATCTGAGGTACAGGAGAGTCAATGTTTTAGCAGAAGCCCTTCACAGGACTGGGTAATGAAATTCTATGGTCAGTCCAGTTCTGGTTAATGGTAATCCCTGGGATATTGCTAGGTAGGTGTTCAGTGATGGTGCTGGCATTCACCGTTAGAGGATATGGTTCAATTTTTATTGTTAGAAGTAATCGTTGTCTGGCGCTTGTGTAATGGAAATGGCAACTTGTTATTTGTAAGCACACACCTGCATATTTCCAAATCCTGTTGCATTTGGATAAGGACTGCTTCAGTATCTGAGTAAATGGTCTTGAACATTGTAAAATAATTGGCAATCTTCCTCACTTGTGACTTTATAATTTAGAGATGGTAATTTATGAAGCAGCTGAAAATTATTGGGCCTAGGGCAGAGAGCACTGTTATAGCTTACTGATGCTGTCCCGCCCTCTGAGCTTGGAAGCTTGCTTCTAGTTCTACCTGCTCCAGAAGTGTTTAATAACATACCTGAATGGGATAATATTACAATATCTACCACAACGAGCTCAGTGACGACTTGGTGAGCTCAAATCAGTTGGACGACTGGTTTACAGTATAGATTAATGCCAACCCTTGTGGGATCGATCCCTGCATTGATTAAGAGAAATGTTGCTACTCAACCTCTCCCTTACGTGAGGCATGATGACTATCCAGTTAAACTACCGTCAGTCGTCTCTGTCCAACGAGATCCAATAGGAGTTTGATGTCTTACCTTTTCATTTCTGATTTCCAGGCTTACCCAAAAACACGTCCACTTGGGAACTGCTGCAGAGCTGTCCTGGAGCTAAGATGACTGCTCTCCCCCAATCCCCAGTCACATTCCTTTGTACCAGGTATGACTTCAGCCAGTGCAGATGTTTCCTATTTGATCCAGCATTGATATTAATCCTGGATATGACACTAGGTCAAATGCAGTTATGCTGCTGTTAACTGCAGTCACTCTGGCCTCTACTCTAGAATTCAACCATTTGTTTGCTTGTTGGACACCTTCAAATCAAGGCTTCAATGAGCTCAGGAAATGAGTGGCTCTGGCAGAGCACATACTGAGCTTCAGTGATCAAGTTGGTGCTGAGGAAGTGCTGCTTGATCCCACTGTAGATGAACATCATCCATCCCTTTATTAATGATAAGGTTTAGAACAATGGGCAGTCATTGATTGCCTGATGTTTTATCTGTGTGTGTACGGGACACACTCGTATAGCTTCTCACATTGTCAGGTAGGTCCCAGTGCTGTATCCCCGCAATAACAGCCTGAATGGAATGTTATCAGGGCCACAGCCTTTGCATTATCCAATCTCTCCAGCCACCTGTAGATACCATATGAAACGTTTTGGATTAGTTGAAGACTGCCATCTGGAGGAGACTAAAGTAGATCATCCCACTGACCCATCTGTCTGAACATTGCTGTGAATGTTTCAGCCTTAGCTGTTCTATTGTCGTGCCGGGCCCTTCCATCTTTGAGGAAGGTGGTTTTTGTGGATCGTCATCCTCCAGTGAGTTGCTTGATTGACCACCAACATTCACACTGATTGCAAGTGACAGGATTACAGAGATGAGGTCTGATTTGTTGGTGAGATCTGTCTGCCACTTGAAGCTGACACTATCTGATGAGTAAGTGGCCCAAATTGGTAAGCTCACCTCATTGTGAGTTGTACCTAGTGCTACTCTTCGCAAGCTCTCCTGTATTCTCCATTGAACAAGGGTTTATCCCCGACTTGATTTTTAAGGTAAAGTGGAACATATGCCAACAGTGACTGTGAAAATTGTGCTGGATGCAATTCTGCTGCTGTTGGTAATGTTGGGGTGTGTCTGTGTGGGATACTCTTCGGAGGGTTGGTATGGACTTGCTTGGCCGAAGAGCATGTTTCCACACAGTAGGGACTTTATGAATTTTATGACTCACCTCCCATAGCCCAAACCTTAGTTACTAAAGTTTTCCCGTTTAATATGGCGATACAGAAGATATTCACAATGTAAAAGTGGGACTTTAGTCTCCAGAAATATTGTGTGTGGTAGTCAACATTCCCAATAAGGTCATCGATCAATGTGTCTGCAGCCCGTAGATTGGTGAGGATGAGATCAAAGATGTTTCTCCCTCTCAGTCGTTTCCTCCCCACCCAGTGCAAACCCAGTCTCACAGTTATGTCCTTCTGATGTTTTGAAATAGCCCACCCAGTATATAGTCTCCAGCTTTATCACTCACTCAGTGCTTCCTCGAAGTGTTTTGCAATGTCGAGGGACACTGAACCATAAGGCTGTGGGAAGAGAGTAGGCACGAAGTTTCCGTGTCAGTGTTTAATCAGACACCGTGAGGCAGAGGGAGGGGAGTCAGCAGGAGGTTTCCGTGTCAGTGTTTGATCAGACACCGTGAAGCTGAGGGAGGGGAGTCAGCTGGAGATTTCCATGTCAGTGTTTGATCTGACACAGTGAGGCTGAGGGAGGGGAGTCGGCAGGAGGTTTCCGTGTCAGTGTTTGATCAGACACAGTGAAGCTGAGGGAGGGGAGTCAGCAGGAGGTTTCCGTGTCAGTGTTTAATCTGACACCGTGAGACTTTGTTATTTCACATTGTTGCTTGAGGAGTCTGTAGGACACCTCTCCCAAGTCTAGCCCTAACCGCCAGACGTTAGGAACGAAGGGTTTCCAGGGTTTGCAGGGCTTTTTTTATTATTGTTGCTATCAATCGAAGGCCCTCTCCTGTGCTGAATGAGGCTGACTCTATTTCTCTTGTGATTGGACAGTCCAAAGTCTCACTCCTTCAGTTCCTTCCAGTGCCTTGTCTACTCCACAGATTTCTACAATATTTTCTCTATTAAGACGTTGCAAAATTCCATTTTTATACTATCTACATGTATCTCTGTATTTTTCCCTGTCATCTCCTCCAGCCACTATATCCCTCCCCATCTATCTTAACCTCATGCTGCTACACCTCTCCCAATATTCTGTGAATGAATTTTAAAAATATCTCTAACCTATTCTATAATGCACAGGCCACGCTATCTCTCGGCCATCTCCAACCTTGCTTTCCTCTCTCTGTACCATCTCCAGCCTTGTATTCCTATCTCTGTGACATCTCCAGCCTTGCTTTCCTCGCTCTGTAACATCTCCAGCCTTTCTTTCCTCTCTCTGTACCATCTCCAGCCTTGCATTCCTATATCTGTTACATCTTCAGTCTTGCCTTAACATCCTGCCCTGTCCTGTCTATAGTTTCAGTGCAACAGAATATTGAGGTGTTAGCCCTGACCTCCCTCAAACACGTCTCTGTAATGGCAAAAATGTCACACCTGTCCATGTCAACTAATTCGCTTATCACATCAGTCTGAGTGATAATACTCCTAGCTTTAACGAACCTTTGGAGTGCTTCAGTCATTCACTGTTTCTTATCAGGCTGCCCAAACCATGAACCAAATTTTAACTCTCACTGAATGTATATTTGTTGAATTGTAATTTACTTTTTAAAAAATGATTTCATCAAATGCAACTTTCCAGACCTGAGCAGTCAGATCCACATACAATGAGTTTCTGATGATTAATTCCCCAATTAGTTGCGAGGGGACAGCCCTCAGTAATGGAGAAAGTGAGGACTGCAGTTAATGGAGATCAGAATCGAAAAGTGTGGTGCTGGAAAAGCACGAAACATCATAAGCCCTTCATGAGGAAAGCACTGGTGCATTCTTTTACTTTCATTCCGTAATTCGCAGAATGTTGGGAACCTTACTACTTCAGGAAGTCAGCACTCAATGTTACAATTAAATGGAAAGCATTCAATCAATTGGTTGGACAGCACGTAGACAAGTTGATGGGAAGTACACACTGATTGAAGTACAAACATAAGGATAGATAAATCCCCTGGGCCATATGGGGTTACCCTAGTTTACTCCAGAAAGTGACGGAAGAGATTGGTGTACCTTTGGTGATTATCTTTGCGTCCTCACTGTCCACTGAAAAAGTGCCAGATGACTGGAGAGTGGCAAATGTTATTCCCTTGTTTGGGAAAGGGAATAGGATTTATGCCGACACTGAGAGCAGTGATAGCCTTTGCTTAGTTTGCTCCTGCTCCAGATGGATTCCAAATGATTCTTTGTGAGGGAATGATTGAATGACTGCCCTGACCCAGGTTGGAAACTCTCTGGACAGATTCAGGAACAGGCCAGTATCTCACTCAGTGCCACAGGCAGCCGTGATGTCCAGTAGCACTGTACCCGAATTCAGGCCTTTTGGAATCCACTTTTAATGTCAGTCATGATTGCAACGTGGTGGGTTTACTGACCTGAACAATAATCAGGTGTTTGCCATGTTTTTGAATGTGCAATAAGATATGAGCTACAATTATGCAACTGAACAATAATTGCATCATCTCTGAAAAGAATAAAGTTGATTCTAGATTGATGGAACTAAAATATAAACACCGAACAATAACTTATTATAGAAAAGTAAAGAGTGCATGTTTTGTTTAGTACCGAAAAAGAAGATGTTGTCCGACTAATCTGGTGATCACGATTACACAGTGAATGTCAGTATTCAAGTGCATACATTGTTGCTCTATCATTTGCAAAGTAGTTGATCTCGGACTGATTGAATATTCTAAGTGTGCAAACGATTGAACAATCGAATAGAATTATCTTTCTGACACATTTAAATATAATCAATCGATTCAATTTCTCTGAGAAATGTGCGAGCTTCAGCTATTTGCCAACAATTCTATTCGTTTTAAAAAGGTGATGGAAAAGGATATACCAGATCTAAAAGTTGAAGTTCTAAATTGGAGTAAGGCCAATTTCGACGGTATCAGGCAAGAACTTTCAAAAGCTGATTGGGGGCAGATGTTCGTCCAGATGGACGGCTGAAAAGTGGGAAGCGTTCAGAAATTAGGTAACGAGAGTCCAGAGACAGTATATTCCTGTTAGGGTGGAATGAAAGGCTGGTAGGTATAGAGAATGTTAGATAACTAAAGACATTGAGGGTCTGGTTAAGAAAAAGATGGAAGCATATGACAGGTACAGGCAGGATAGATCGAGTGAATCATAGAAGAGTACAAAAGCAGTACGAGTATACTTAAGAGGGAAATCAGGAGGGCAAAAAGGGACATGAGATAGAATTAAGGAGAATCCAAAAGGATTTTATAAAGACATTAAGTCCAAAAGGTTAATAGGGAGAGAATAGGGCCCCCTCAAAAATCAAGAAGGAAGCCTTTGTGTGGAGCCACTGGAGATGGGGGAGATACTAAATGAGTATTTTGCATCAAAGTTTACTGTGGAAAAGTACATGAAAGATATAGAATATAGGGAAATTAATGGTGACATCTTCAAAAAAGTTCATATTTCAGAGGAGGATGTGCTGGATGTATAGAAGCGCATAAAATTGGATAAATCCACAGGACTTGATCAGGTGTAACCGAAAACTCATGGGAAGCCAGAAAAAATGATTGCTGGGCCTTTTACTGAGATATTTGTAACATCAACAGTCACAGGTGAGGTGCCAGCGGACTGGAGGTTGGCAAAAGAGGTGCCACTGTTTAAGAAAGCAGTTACAGCTGGGGGAAAGGCAAGTACTATGCAATTAGGCAAGATTTAGGAAGCAGAGGATGAGGAAGGAATCTGCAGGGGGTGGGCGCATTAGAAATGCGGAGCTAATTCAAGGAAAAGTTCCTGTGTGTCCGAGATAAGTATGTTGCTGTCAGGCAGGGAGCTGTCAAGCTGTAGAGCGTGGGAGCGGTGGTTAATGAAGGAAGTGGAATCGCTGGTCAAGAGGAAGAAGAAAGCTTATGTTAGGTTGAGATGTGAAGGCTCAGGTAGGACGCTTGGGGATTACAAGGGTAGCTAGGAAAGACTTAAATAGAGCGCTCAGAAGAGCCAGGAGGAGACATGAGAAGTTAGTGGCAGATAGGATCAGGGTAAACCCTAAGGCTTTCTATTGGTATTTAAGGAATAAAAGAATGATGAGAGTAACATTAGGGCTTATCAAGCATAGTAGTGGGAAGCATATAATGAATATTTTTCGACAGTATTCACTCTAGAAACGACAATGATGTCGAGGAGAATACTGAGGTACAGGCTACTAGACTAGGTGTGATTGAGCTTCACAAGGAAGAGGTATTAGAAATCCTGCAGAGTGGAAAAATAGATAAGTCCCCTAGGCCGGGTGAGCTTTATCCTAGGATCCTCTGGGAAGCCAGGGAAGAGATTGCCGAGCATTTGGCATTGATCTTTAAATCGTCGTTGTCTACAGGAATTGTTCCAGAAGACTGGAGGATAGCAAATGTGGTTCCCCAGTTCAAAAAGTGGAGTAGAGGCAATCCAGGTAATTATAGACCAGTAAGCCTTACTAATGTTGTTGGTAAAGTGTTGGAAAATGTTATAAGAGATAGGATTTATTATCATCTCGAAAATAATAATTTGATTATGGATAGCCAGCCCAGTTTTGTGAAGGGTAGGTCGTGCCTCGCACATCTTATTCAGTTCTTTGAGAAGGTGACCAAAACAGGTAGATGAAAGTAAACTGTTCGACGTGGTGTATCAGGATTTCAGCAAAGTGTTCGATAAGGTTCCCCACAGCAGGCTATTGTACAAAATACGGTGGAATAGGATTGTGGGAGATATAGCAGTTTGGATCAGTAATTGGCTGGCTGAAAGAAGACAGAGAGTGGTGGTTGTTGGGAAATGTTCATCCTGGAGTCCAGTTACCAGTCGTGTACTGCAAGCATTTGTGTTGGGACCATTGCTGTTCGTCATTTTTATAAACGACCTGGATGAGGGCGTAGAAGGATGGGTTAGTAAATTTGCAGACGACACTAAGGTCGGTGGAGTTGTGATGAAGGATGTTGTAGGTTGCAGAGAGGCATAGATAAACTGCAGAGCTGGGCTGAGTGGTGGCAAATGGATTTAATATGGACAAATGTGAGGTGATTCACTTTGATCGGAGAAACCGGAATGCAAGGTACTGGGCTAATGGTAAGATTCTTGGTAGTGTAGATGAGCAGAGAGATCTCGGTGTCCAGGTACACAGATCTTTGAAAGTTGCCACTCAGGTGCACAGGGTTGTGAAGAAGGCATACGGTGTTTTAGCTTTTATTCTGGAACCATGAGGTTATGCTGCAGCTGTACAAAACTCTGGTGCGGCCGCACTTGGAGTATTGTGTACAGTTCGAGTCACCCCATTATTAGAAGGATGTGAAAGCTTTGGAAAGGGCGGAAAGGAGATTTAATAGGATGTTGCCTGGTATGGAAGGAAGGTCTTATGAGGAAAGGCTAAGGGACTTGAGGCTGTTTTCGTTAGAGAGAAGAAGGTTGAGAGGTGACTTAATAGAGACATAGAAAATAATCAGAGGGTTAGATAAAGTGGACAGGGAGATCCTTTTTCCAAGTATGGTGACGGCGAGTGTGAGGAGGCATAGCTTTAAATTGAGGGGTGATAGATTTAGGACAGATGTCAGAGGTAGTTTCTTTACTCAGAGAGAAGTAAGGATATGGAATGCTTTGCCTGCAACGATAGTGGATTCTCCAAATGTAAGTACATTTAAGTTGTCATTGGACAAGCATATGACGTACTTGGAATAGTGTCGGTTAGATGGGCTTCAGATTGGTATGATAGGTCGGCGCAATATCGAGGGCCGAAGGGCCTGTACTGCGCTGTAATATTAAATGTTCTATGTAAAGACAAGCCAGGGAACTATAGACCAGTGAGACTGACAGCGGTGGTGGGCAAGTTGTTGGAGGGAACTCTGAGGGATAGGTTGTTCATGTATTTGGAAAGGCAAGGACTGATTAGGGATAGTCAACATGGCTTTGTGAGTGGATAATCATGTCTCACAAACTTGATTGAGTTTTTTTGCAGAAGTAACAATGATGATTGTTGAGGGCAGAATGGTGGACGTGATGTATTTGAACTTCAGTAAGGCGTTCGACAAGGTGCCCCATGGGAGACTGGTTAGCTAATTAGGATGTCTTGAAATGCAGGGAGAACTAGCCATTTGGATACAGAGCTGGTTCAAAGGTAGAAGACAGAGGGTAGTGGTGGAGGGTTGTTATTCAGACTGGAGGCCTGTGACCAGCTGGGTCCCCTGCGTTTCAGCATTTATGTAAATGATTAGATTGTGAGCATAAGAGGTATAGTTAGTAAGTTTGCAGATGACTCAAAAATTGGAGGTGTAGTGGGCAACGAAGAAGGTTACATTGTATTGTAACAGGACCTTGATCAGATGGGCCAATGGGCTTAGGAGTTGCAGATGGAGTTAATTTACATAAATGTGAGGCGCTGCATTTTGGGAAAGCAAATCTTAGCAGGAGTTTTACTCTTTTGGTGAGGTCCTAGGGAGTAATGCTGAACAAAGACACCTTGGAGTGCAGTTTCATTGTTCCTTGAAAGTAGAGTCGATAATAGATAAGATAGTGAAGAAGGCGTTGGTATGTTTTCCTTTATTGGTCATAGTATTGAGTACAGGAGTTTTAAGGTCATGTTGAGGCTGTACAGGACATTGGTTCGGCCACTTTTGGAGTATAACGTGCAATTCTGTTCCCCTTCCTATCGGAAGAAGTTGTAAAACTTGAAAGAGTTCAGAACAGATTTACAAGGCTGTTGCCAGAGTTGGAGGATTTGAGCTGCAGGGAGAGCCTGAATAGGCTAGAGCTATTTTCCCTGGAGCGTCGAAGGCTGAGGGGTGACCTTATCGAGGTATATAAAATCATGAGGGGCCTGGATAGGGTAAATAGACAAGGTGTTCTCCCTGGTGTGGGGGCATCCAGAACTAGAGAGCATATGTTTATGGTGAGAGTGGAAAAATGTAAAAGAGATCTAAGGGACTACGTTTTTCAGACAGAGTGTGGTACAAGTATGAAATGAGCTGCCAGAGCAAGGTTTGGAGGCTAGTACAATTGCAACATTTGAAAGTCATCTGGATGGTTATATAATAGGACGGGGTTTGGACGGATTTGGCCCGGGTGCGGGCAGGTGGGACTCAATTGGGTTGGGATATCTGGTCGGCATGGATGAGTTGGACCAAAGGATCTGTTTCCATGCTGTACATCTCTATGACGCTAATTTAGAAATGACAATAATTTAACATACACTGTCAAATAAATAAATGGTTTATGATGTTAAATTGTAGCAAACTTGCAATTTGTAGAATGAATAATAAAGAACGTAGAACAAAGAAAATTCCAGCACAGGTCCAGGCCCTTCGGCCCTCCAAGCCTGCACCTATCCAGAACATCTGTCTAAACCTGCCACGTATTTTCTAAGGATCTGTATCCCTTTGCTTCCTGCCCATTCATCTATCTGTCTAGATAAATCTTAAATGATGCTAACAAAAAATACTCCAAATATGGTCTGATCAGAGACTTGTAAAGCCTCAGAAATCCATTCCTGCTTTAAGATTCAAGTCCTCTCAAAATAAATGCCATCACTTTATTTGTGTTTCTGACCAGATAGGCCACCCGAAACAATGAACGTATGATGGACATTAATAAACTTACCATGGAATTACAAAAATGAACTATGATTAAAGCATGCTGGAAAATAGATTCCAGCCTTGAGTAAACTCTGTGCTATTCCATGTGCTGCAGAATCTAGAGAGGCTGCAGCTCTTCCACAGATGGTTTGCAAACAAACCTGACAGCGACAGACCATGCAATACCCACCTGAAATTGGACTTGAATGGGACAATGGAATGTCACCCTTCGGCCATCAATGTACCTGTCTCTAGTTGGAATTGATTGATCTGGGTAAATGAACTTGATCATTTCATCGGAAGATCGTCCATACCCTCCCAAGGGCTTAAAGACTTGGACGGATAAGAATAAAGAAAACCCAGAGTGCGGTAACTGGAGAATAACCACTGAAATGAAGACAACTCCAAGACCATCAGAAGAATAAGAAGGCATCACCATGTGGAGCCCGGCCAAGTTCTAGTGTGGTGGCACACCATCAGCCAAAGCTAAGTTAAAACATAAGACAGTTTGTGGTATTTTTATTACTTTATAATGAACTTTATTGTACTAACATTGATTGTGCTCAATAAATAAATATTATTGTTTGTGAGTGTTGATTCAGTTCTTTTGCTGAATAGAAACCTATAAACACACTGTGCAGCAGATATATCACCTTCCTAACTTTTGACTCAACCTGCAAGTTTACTTTCAGACAATCTTGTACGAGAACTCGCAACTCTCTTTGCACTTCAGACTTATGAATTTTCTCTCCATTTATAAAATAGTCCTTGCCTCTCTCCCTCCTCACAAAGTGCATCCCAAGATGTACTCCATCTGCCACTTCTTTGCCCACTCTCCTATCCTGTATAAATCCTCCTGCAGCCTCCCTGCCTCCTCAATGCTACCGGTCTCTCTACCTCCCTTTGTATCATCTAAAAGCTTAGCCAGAATACTCTCAGTACCTTAATGTAAATTGTTAATGTTCGAAGTAAAAAATTACCATCCCGACACTGAGCCTTGTGGACCACCAGTTGGTCATCCGCTGCTATCCTGAGAAAGACCCTTTATTCCCACTCTATACTTGCTACCAGACAGCCAAGCTTCTGCACACACTAGTACCTTGCCTCTAACAAAATGGTGCCTTATTTTACTCAACAGCCTCCTGTGCGGCACCTTGTCAAATTCCTTCTTGAGGTCCAGGTGGATAACATCCACTGGCTTTCCTTTGTCTCACTTGCTTGTTACATCCTCAAATAACTCTTACAGATTTATGAGGCATGACGTCCCCTTGATGAAACCATACCGACTTTACCCAATTTTACAATTCACTTGCAAATATTCAGAAATCTCATCCTTCACAATGGATTCCAGAATCTTACACACGACTGAGGCTAGGTTAATTGTTCTGTCACTTTCTGTCTTTTGCCTTATTCCCTTTTTAATGAGGGTGTCATGTTAGCAACTTTCGAGTCTTCTGAGCCTCTCTCTGATTCTAGAAATTCATGAAAGATCACCACAACTGTCTCCATTATTTATTCAGCTATTTCCCTTGGAAATCTGGGATATCGTCCATCTGGTCCTGTTTGTTTCCCATTTAATTTTTCAAGCATTTTCTCCTAATAAGCTCTGTCCCCTCGCTATCTTGAATTTGTGGGATACTATCCGTGTTTTCACTGTGAAAACTGACGTGAAATAATTGTTCAGTTTCTCAGCCTTTATTTGTTACCCATTACTATATCTCCAGCGTCGTATTCCATGTCCCAATATCCATTTCTGCTTACAGTCTTCTTTTATATTACTGGCTAGTTTACCCTCATATTTAATCGTCTTCCTCTTATTTCTTATTTTGTTGCCCTCTGGTGGTATTTGTAAGTTTCCAAATCCTCTGGTTTCCCTCTGCCATTTGCCGTGTTATCTGATTTCTGTTTTGCTTTTACACTAACCCTGATTTCCCCGGTCGTTCATTGTTGCCTCATCCTCCCTATACCATGCTTCTTTTAGCTTGGTATGAGTCTCCTGAATTATTCCCAGAAACTCCCGCCATTACTGTCCCACTGTCTTTCCTGCTAACCTACTCTCCCAGTCAATTTTACCCCAGTTCCTCCCTCATGCCTTTGTAGGTGCTTTTATTCAGCGGTGATATTGTTAACTCTGCTTCTACCTTCACCCTCTCAAAGTGAAGAGTAGGTTCAATGTTATCATGATCACTGCCTCATAAAGGTTTCTTCATAAAGGCCACTGTCGGGAATATTGGGTACAATTCTGGTCTCCTTCCTATCAGAAAGATGTTGTGAAACCTGAAAGGGTTCAGAAAAGATTTACAAGGATGTTGCCAGGGTTGAAGGATTTGAGCTATAGGGCGAGGCTGAACAGGCTGGGGCTGTTTTCCCTGGAGCGTCTGAGGCAGAGGGGGTGGGACCTTGAGAGGTTTGAAAAATTATGAGGGGCATGGATAGGATAAATAAACAAAGACTTTTCCTTGGCGTGGGGGAGTCCAGAACGAGAGGGCACAGTTAAGTGAGAGGGAAAAGATATACAAGAGACCTAAGGGCAACTTTTTCACGCAGAAGGTGGTAACTGTAGGAAATGAGCTGCCAGAGGAAGTGGTGGAAGCTGGTTCAATCACAACATTTAAGAGGCATTTGGATGGGTATATGATTAGGAAGAGTTTGGAGGAATATGGGCCGGGTGCTGGCAGGTGGGACTAGATTGGGTTGGGATATCTGCTCGGTATGGACAGGTTGGACTGAAGGGTCTGTTTCCATGCTGAACATCTCTATGACTCTATGACCTTAAGCTCCCTTATGAAGTCTGCCTCATTGCACAACACTAAATCCAATATTGCCCGTTCCATCGTTGCCTGCACCATAAGCTGCTCCAAAAAGCCGTCTTGTAGACATTCCACAAATTCCATTTCTTACAAACCACGACCAACCTGATTTTCCCAGTCCAGATGCAAATTGAAATCCTCCCAATCATTGTAACATTGCTTTTTCTACACATCGTTTCTACCTCCTGATGTGTCGTTTGCCTCAGCTCCTAACTACGATTTGTAGACCTGTACATAACTCCAACTATGGTTTTTCACCTTTGCCGTTCCTCAACTCTAACCACACAGATGCTACACCATCTGTCCCTACTTTGAATTTTGGGAACTGAGTGATGGGACTGCAAAACACTTTAGCATTGTCACAAGTTCATAGTTTAGACATTGATTAAAAATATTACATTGTCAATTCCATTGGAATGTGGTCACAATCTATTTCTTTGGCCAAATATTCTGTTTGTATTAGGAAAGAATGCAGACATCTGAAACTGTTAGAAAAGCAAGGTGTGAAGAGGATTTGAATCTATAAAGAGACCAAAGTGGGTCAAGTGAACAGAAAACTTTTGTTGTATGGAGTATTGTAGGAGATTTTGTCTGTGCGCTCAACGATGTTGACGGGTTAAATTGAAAGGCAGTGTATTACTTCAATGGAGAGATTGGCTTGAGGCATAGACGAATCGGGCAGCTGGATGACATAATAAAACCTTTATGTGTGCATAAAGCTTTGAGGGAGGGAAGATAAATGTAGAAACTTTCTGAAACAGAATACATGCAAAATTAGGGAAGATTTTCTACAGTTTTGCAGATTGTGGCGAGACAACATTGAGAGAACAATGGTGATAATGACATACAAATCAGTCCAGAGAAGATTCACTCAACTGACTCCTGTGGAACATTTATTTCAGGAGGAAATCTTGAACTGACTGACTCTGCTTCTGCTGGAGTTTAGGCGAGCAACATTTGCTCTTGGCAACCCCAGAATATTCCAAGTAGTCTTTTCAAGTTTAATACTAAAACAATATTTCAGCTTGTGTGAGAGATTACCAGGAGTGGATTGGCTACAAAACTGGAGAATATCTCAGTAAAGAAGACGTTGATTGTTTTAACTCTCTCAAAGTGTTGTGTATTTGTGAACTCTCTTCCCAGAGAGCAATTGAGCATAAAACATTGAATATTCTTAAGGTAGAGGTAGGCAGATTCTTGACGAAGAACAATGCACTAACATTGCAAGGGCAAAGGAGGAAAAAGAGGTACAATTAGTAAGTTTGCAGATGAGACCAAAATTGGAGGTGTAGTGGACAGCGAAGAGAGTTATCTCAGATTACAACAGGATCTTGACCAGAAGTGGCCAATAGGCTGAGAAGTGGCAGGTGGAATTTAATTCAGATAGATGCGAGGTGCTGCATTTTGGAAAAGCAAATCTTAGCAGGACTTACACACTTAATGGTAAGGCCCTAGGAAGTGTTGCTGAACAAAGAGACCCTGGAGTGCAGGTTCATAGCTCCTTGAAAGTGGAGTCGCAGGTAGATAGGATAGTGAAGAAGGCTTTTGGTATGTTTTCCTTTATTGGTCAGAGTATTGAGTACAGGAGTTGGGTGGTCATATTGTGGCTTTACAGGATATTGGTTAGACCACTGTTGGAATATTGCGTACAATTCTGGTCTCCTTCCTAACGGAAAGATGTTGTGAAACTTTAAAGAGTTCAGAAAAGATTTGCAAGGATGTTGCCAGGGTTGGAGGATTTGAGCTATAGGGAGACGCTGAACAGCATGGGCTGTTTTCCCTGGTGCGTCGGAGGCCTACGGGTTAACCTTATAGTGGTTTACAAAAATATGAGGGGCATGGATAGGGTAAATAGGCAAAGTCTTTTCCCTGGGGTTGGTGAGTCCAGAACTAGAGGGCATAGGTTTAGGCAGAGAGGGGAAAGATACAATAGAGACCTAAGGTGCAACTTTTTCACACAGAGTGTGGTGCGTGTATGGAATGAGCTGCTAGAGGAATAGGTGGAGGCTGGCACAATTGCAACCTTTAAGAGGCATTTGGATGGGTATATAAGTAGGAAGGGTTTGGAGGGATATGGGCCGGGTGCTGGCAGGTGGGATTAGATTGATTTGAGATATCTGGTCGGCATGGACGTGTTGGACCGAAGGGTCTTTTTCCATGCGGTACTTCTCTATGACTCTATGACTGTGTGATTGAGGTCACAATCGGATCATCCAAGATTTATTGCATGATGGAGCTCTATTGGTGACTTTCTCCTGATGCTAGTTTCTGCATTTCTGTTGTCTTTAGATACTGAAAAATTATGAGATGATTCTCATGAGCATGAAGACTTTTTCATTCAGATTATTGAGCACAGCTTTCCATATGTGACTTTTAAACAGCACACAAAAGCACTCAGGGAACTTTCATGGTTTTGGAGATAAGTCAGGAGCACAGCTCAAAGTGAAAGCCTGCCTTCAAACTGCTTTAGACATCAGATTGGGTCGAATGGATAACTTTCATTCTGCACATTCCTTTCAGTTCTTCTTGTGAGGTGAGTTTCAATAGCAAGGCCAGCATTCTGTTGCCCATGTGTAATTTCTATTCAGAATATGGTGATAAAACCCAGGGATTGGTGTGGTGCAGGGACACAAACAGGTATGTTACAAAGAGAGAAACGGGGTTCTGAACCATTTGATAGTGAATGGAGAATGAAATACCTTCAAGTCAGTGTGCTGTGTGACCTTGGAGATTGTATTCCTCACCATTTGATGTTGGAATATTGAGACTGCATTCTTTGTTCTCAACTATTAAAGTGATCGTCATACAGCATATAAGTAGACCCTTCAGACGAATACATCAATGCCAGCCAGAAAACAGCAACGAATATTATTCCCAGTTACCTGAAGATCTATAGCCTACTATGACCTGGCAGTTTTTGCTTAAATGCTGCATTGCCTTGTATTATCTGTGACCTGAGTATTTTTTGATCTTTTAATCTTTTGATCTTTTAATATATGCACAAAATGCATAACACAACTATAAAGACAGCAGCAAGCTCATCAGATCAATAAAAAATCTCTACATTTTTCAATAATTATAGAAAATCTGATTGTCTTTTCAATTGAATTGGGATTTTAATGGAGCTAGACCAGCATTAATTGCCCTTGAGATGTTCCAGTCCAGTTGATGTTCATCCACCCAAGTAGCTGGTAGGATGGAATACTAGCAGTGCATCTCATGTGCTGGTTTAACTGGGAGTAAATATTACTGGTGGTGGATGGAGTATTACACAAGCCGCCATGCTGTGATGAACAGCTTGCAGGAAAACACAGGAAAACTGACTCATTGCCAAAGCGCACACATAGGATGCAATTTATTATTTTTCTGAGAAATAGCAACTTTACACATGCAAGTCTATATAATAGTGAAGGGAAGTCTGTTTCTATGTCATTGGTGTCCTTAAAATAATGGTGTCAAGCAGCTGGAATAATGTTGGTGCTGTCGTTGGAGGGTTCTTTCACTCAGCATGTGAATTAGCATGGATGTTTTCAGAGATGGCTGGGCAGTGCTAGGTTAGTAAATGCTGATAATCTGTGGGATGAGGCTTGTTTGTAATTTTGCCACTTACTGTGCACAGTTTGCCAGAAGAAACCAACAAGTACCTTTGGTTGGTGCTTCAGAATGTATTAGAGCTTTCAGGGTTGCCACCACATGGAATCATGTAATAAAGACAAGGCCTATCGAGTCTGCACCACCCAGTGCTAATGCAAGTGCTTTATAAATTTTGTAAGGTTACCTTCCTGAAACACCCTCCATCTCCTCTAGATTCAACACATATTGCACAACTCCTGTTTCAATATCTTCCCCTTTCACTTTAATCATGTGTCCCTTGTTTTTGACCCTTTGACTAAGGGAAACTGCTGTTGTCTGTTCACTCTGCCCATACCTCTCATGCTCTTATACACCTCTGTCAGGTTCACTCCTTACCCTTTTCTGTTACAAAAGCAAGACTAGACTATCTTCATAGTTTGAGTTCTCTATTTCCCTGTTACTTCTTCCAAAGTGCAGCATCTCACATATTTCAGTGTTAAATTTTTTCTGCCCTCCTGAACGATCTGTTTGTACCCTCCTGTAATTTAACACGTTCCTCCTCACTGTGACCATCCGGCTAATCATTGCGTCATCCTCAACATTGTTTATCATCCTCCAACACACCCCATATCCCACATTAATATCATCAACATTTATGAACATCAGAAACAAACCTTCATTTCCTTCCTGTTCTACAGATTTATTGCAGAGGAAGAAATGAGAATTCCAGTCTATGTTTTTCATATTTTGGTGAATTGTCAGCATGATGCAGTTGAGGTCTTTTATGACAGAACCACAAATAATATTTTGGACATGGAGCTGAATTCTGCTTTTACACTCCACCGCTCTGCATGTATTATTCATAAGGCTTTGACGAGACTTTGGCACTGTGCACTGAAACGTTGTATATGGGCCTGCAGCATATTCTGTATAACATTCACTGCAATAGTCAGAGCTGAAGATGTTTTTATTTTCATCTGCAGGATAGACGCAGGTTCATTCATTAAGTTTGTTTGAAAGAGTTAGAGGGATAAGGATAAAGGTTAAATTAGATTCTGTATTATAAACACACTATAGAAGATCAATTCACATTCTCATGTCTACGTTGAATTGGAAGCAAATTAAAAGAAAAAGCACCACAGTCTTAAGTATTATTTTAACAAGTGGCAATAATGCAATGGGGAAAAAAGAAAATGCCTGCACTTGATGGAGATACAGAAATGTAGTGTGAATGTACAACATGAACAAGAATCAAGTGATAATAAAAAAATATGACGAACCTTTTCTTAATTTTCAAAGGAAACCAGATTCCAATTTTCCTGCAGTGATGTTTGATTTTACATCAATCTCACTTTTCCAATTACATGCTTTTCTCTGCCACTCTTGGCACTTCTGCCACACCTCCTCCTCCCCCTTCTTACTCTTTCCTTACTCACCTACTTCCCTTACATTGCCCCTTCTGATGCCACATACCCTTCCATTGACCATCTCCATTCACACATCTCGCACTGATTGTCACACCACTTCCCCGTCACTCCCACTTTCCCTGACCTTCCCTTTCCCTTTTTGCTGTTACAGTAGAAGCTGTTGATTTCTGTGCGACCACTGGTCATTCGTGAATGGTGAGCTTGGAATGATCAATGTCAAACAGCTTCATACAATAGGATGTTTGTCACTGTCTGATGCACCGTTAACAGGATAGTTTTGTTCACTGTTGGTACAGATTTGTGCTTCTGCCTGTCCGTCTGACACAATGTTTTACGAAACAGCCTCATCACCAACAGGACAAATAACTTCTGACAGAATCGGAAGGCCATGTATCAATTTTCTTTTGAATATTGTGAGGACGTTGTTCTAACAAACAGTATTCTTGTCTTTTGATCTTTATTCTTTCAAGTGATCTTCCCATGTAATTTCAGGTGATATCAGAGTGACTTCCCTTTCAATCGAAGCAGGACTTGACTGAGGGTGGAATCAAGGACCTTGAGCAAAACTGTGATTAATGGAAATTAGAGAACATTCCGCACTGGTAATGGGAACAATGGAAAAAGCGGTCTCTGCAAGTTATCTTCCAAGTTGCATGTCATCCTGACGGGGAACTAATTTGCTCTTCCTTCATAAGTATTTGCTAAAAACCTTGGAATGTCAGTACAACAGCTCTGTGTGGATTTGCATTACTTGGATTGAAGAGGTAGCTCTCTGGCGACTTTTCCAGAGCTACTGGGGACGACAAATAAAATCTGCCCTTGCTAGTGCCTTCCAAAATCCTGGATCAATATGTGCTGTTAAAAAAAGATATTTTATATTTGCACACTCTCACCTAAAATTTCGGAAAGGTATGACCTTGCTGGATGAGTATGATGCCAGTGACATCAGGAGCATGACAAGACATTGATAACAATTGGAATCGGAAATTCAGTTAGTTACTTACTGATGATTGATTGTGTGATGTCAGTGCCACTGAGTTCAATATTTTCATAATGCGTAATGGTAGTCATTCTCATATTTTTAAACTTTTCATTCAGAATCCATAACCAAATACTCGAGAGCCAACAGAAATGGCATCTTCACTGTTCCATTTCAGGTCAGACAAATATCAACAGACCAAAAGACTAAGTATGTTGAAAGTGCTGGAAAACCTTAACCGGTTCTTAGCAGAGAGAAACAGATTTAACTTATTGAGTTGAATAGGGTAATATCAGGCTTAATATTCTAACTCTGTATCTCTCTCCAGATACTGGCTCATCTGCTGTATTTTGCCACTGTTGTCTGTTTATATTACAGATTTACAATTTCCCCAGTATTCCTCCGCCCAGTGTTTCATTGGGGGGAGCAGAGTGGGGGTGGGAGTGGCATGGTGTCTCAGTTGTTAGCACGACTGTCTCATAGTACCAGGGACCCGGTTTGAGGGGAAGGGAGAGGGGGGATGGTGTCTCAGTGGTTAGCACGGCTGTCCTACAGTCCCAGGGACCCTTCTTTTTTGGGGGGGAGAGGGGCATGGTGTCTCAGTGGTTAGCACGGCTGTCCCACAGTACAATGGACCCGGTTTGGGGGGAGGGGGGCATGGTGTCTCAGTGGTTAGCACGGCTGTCTCACAGTACCAGGGACCCGGTTTGCTTCCACACTCAAGACTGTTTGTATTGAGTTTTCACATTCTGCCCCTGTCCACAAGTGTTTCCTGCAGGTGCGCCAGATTCCTCCCACATTTTGAAGACTTTCAGTGGATTGACCATGTTAAATTTCCCATCTAAATCACTTTTGAATAAATACAAACACGCAGGTACTATATAGTAGTGGGAAGAGAATTCCAACTGAAATGGTCCTTAGAGAATTTCTCCTTATCCCTGTTCCTGCCGAGGTTGGAGAGTCATTGTTTCTTTTTCTGGTCCCATTCCTCCATCTGTCACGACAAATTATCAGTGTCACCAAGTGTGTGATGTGGCAAAGGATATCAGTCTCAGACTGGGTCAGGTACAGCGTTAGGAACATGTCAGGCATGTTTCCTAAATTTGTAAAAATAATTAATCTAAACTAAAAGCAAAGTTATTCAAAAAACAATGGAAAGATAAATGACATATAGTTTGGACATTGACAATATGTGTATCATTATTTATTTTCCTATAAATCTGAGACACACACATACAAACGTCTGAAAGCAAACAGAAAAAAAAACTCTGCAGAATATTAGTTTGGAAAAGCTTTGTCCAAATAATAGTTAATTTCATGGCAGAAGGAAAAATGACATAGTCTCAATTGTTGTTCTGCCTCGCAGATGCTGCTGGCAGTGGAGTTTCTTCCTGGAATAGTAGGACTTTGCTGAATTCCTGAAGATGGGTTGATGCCCGAAACATCGATTCTCCTGCTCCTTTGATGCTGCCTGACCTGCTGCGCTTTTCCACCAATGCATCTTCAGTTCTGATCTCCAACATCTGCAGTCCTCACTTTCTCCTCGAAGATTTTAACCTACTGCGAATCCTCTTACAAGGATACCTTCCTTGAAGAAGCTCTCTTCCTCCCTCTACAAGGATTTCAGTGAGTCCCTCTCTCACTGCACACCCCAGGTCATCTCCTCTGCACAGAAGCTCTTCAGTCACATTCTCAAACATACTCGCTACCACAGCCACATCTCCTTCCTCAGCACCGGCCTACGGAACCGACTGATCCCGCACGGACTCCGGACTATGTTCCAACCAACAAACTTTGGACCCAACCATGACAACAAGTACCTACAACAAATCCGTAGCCTCCAGCAACAGACCTCCCTATTCCTGAAGAATGACTGATGCCTGAAACGTCGATTCTCCTGCTCCTTTGATGCTGCCTGACCTGCTGCGCTTTTCTAGCAACACATTGTCAACTCTGATCTCCAGCATCTGCAGTCCTCACTTTCTCCTTGAATTCCCTTCTCTGCTGGCAGTGGGGACATTCCAATGAATCCTCAAAAGGAACCCTCCATGAGTGGTAAAGATGACTGATGGATTTTCTGCTCTCTTTTAAAGAGGCGTACAGTATGTTAGGTTTCATTTGTAGAGGGATTGAGTCTCGGAACCACAATGTCATGTTGCAACTATACAAAACGCCGGTGCGACCACACTTGGAATATTTTGTACAGTTCTGGTCCCCAAATTACAGGAAGGATGTGGAATCATTGGAAAAGGTGCAGAGGAGAATTATCAGGATGTTGCAAGGTCTGGAGGGAAGGTCTTATGTGGAAAGGCTGAGAGGGGGTTTGATAGATACATACAATATGATCAGAGGATTAGATAGGGGAGACAGTGAAAGTCTTTTTCCTGGGATGATGATGTCAGCTTGTACGAGAGCGCATAATTACAAATTTTGGGGTGATAGATTTAAGACAGATGTCAGAGGCAGGTTCTTTACACAGAGAGTGGTAAGGGCATGGAATGCCCGAACTGCGAATGTAGTCAACTCAGCCACATTAGGAAGATTTAAACAATCCTTAGATAAGCACATGGATGATGATGGGATAGTGTAGGCGGACGAGCTGAGAATTGTTCACACGTCGGAGCAACATCGAAGGACGAAGGGCCTATTCTGCACTGTCTTGTTCTATGTTCTATGTTGCTGTCAAGACGAAAAAGTAAAGCGATTGAGTAATGGCTGTGGCTTCTCAGACAAGTTACATTTTCTTCCGCTCTGAGCTGAAACATACAATAACGTTACCCGAGCATCAACATGTCATATCTGGTTAAACATTCCCCTGAATGCATACTCCATCCCTGTTATCTGCTCCATTTAGGAGTGATTTGCAATTTATCATTTGAAAATATTTTTATATGTGGTTTCATAAGTATTGTGCAATAAATTCATGTCTTCAAAGTACTGTGTTAAAATGAATATATTGTTTATTAAATTAAATTCTTAGTTGTATTCTCTCATATCTCTGTGACGCCCAGTATACTCTTCTCAGAGTCCTTTATGATTCAGTGTGAACATCTCTTATTCTCAGGCCTGACGTGCCCTGACCTTGTAGAGGTCAGGAGGGGCATGCATATGGTTACTTTCCAAGGTCAGAGGAGTCCAAACGAGAGGGCATAGATTTAAGGTGAGAGGGGTAAGATTAAAAAGATACCTGAAGGGGTAACTTTTGTACACAGAGGCTAGTGTGTGTATGGAAAGAACTGGCAGCGAAGGTGATGGAGGCTGGTACAATTACAACATTTAAAAGACAATGGATAGGTCTGTGAATAAGAACCGTTTTGAGGATTATGGGCCTAATGCTGGCAAAGATTACTACATCAGATTGGAATATCTGGTTGGTGCAGATAAACTGGACTGAAGGGTCTGTTTCCGTGCTGTATGACACTATGATTACATCAGGCCTTCATTCTTGCGAAGAGTGAAGTGAAACATCAGTGAAAAGCTTCTATAACCATTGCATATTTTTCTTTCAGTTTAGGAGTTCATTACTAGATGCAACACATCAGATGTAGTCTCAGCATTGTCATGTTCAAATGCAGTAATACATCCTAATGATTATACCCAAAAACCTTTGCATAAAACAGCAATATTTGATACCCTTTTCTAATTATTGGCTGAATCTGCTGACTAGGTTTATGTGGCTCATGTACCGGAATGCACTAATCCTTCTGTAGCAATGAGTTCTACGATGTTCTCTCCATTTAAGTAGGTTACTGTTATTTTCTCTGTTCAACACAGCACTGACTTCTCTTAACCCACATTATACTGTTTTCTGCCAAAGTTTTGCTCACTAACTTCCCTGTCTGTATACATTGCAGAGTCTCCATGTCCAGTTAAATGACTCTCTTGGTGAATGAGTTAACTGAACTTCAAGCCAATCAGTCTTCTCATCCAAGTCATTGGTATAGATTGTAAATAGTTGATAATCTCACACTGATCCCCGAGGAACTCCACACAGTTACAACTTTACAACCTGAACATCCCGAACGTTTATTCCCTGATAGTTAACCAGGTTTCCCCTGTTGATGGGCAGCAGGCTAGAAAGGTTGGATGGCCTCATGCTACACTGTGTAATATACTTAGCGAGTTGAATGACTTCAATCTATTCATGCGTAAATCTTTAGAGGACAGAATGGTCTCCTCCTGTCTAATTATAACGAAGCTGACTGCCAGAATTTTATCTTTCTTTACCTCAGTAACATTACGGAGTGCTTGAGAGAACAATACATGGATTAGAAGCAGCAGCTGGCCATTCAGCCCCTTGAACCTGCTGCACTGTTGATGTGATTGTAACTAAACATCATTTTCATGTCTGTTCCCACTAAACATGGATTCTCTAGTTCATCAAAGTTTTATGGAACTCAACCTTGAGTATTTTTAGTAAACCAGTCTTCACTGCTCCCTAGGGATGAGGAAACCTCAGATTATACAAGCCTAAAGAGAAAGGAGCATCCCTGTCTCAGTCTGAAAAGGAAATGTGTTCCCCTCAAACCAATCACCACATTTTTTGATGTATAAGGAGTCAACAACTAGAAACAGATATCGACCACTCAGCCCGTCAAACCTGTCCACATTCCCATTAACTCTCCTAAACCAAATACTTATCAACTTCAGTCTCCACTGACCTCGTGGAAAGACAATTCCAAGAAAGATAATTTGAGCAATGAACACTGGAGCAGAATGAGGCCATTCTTACATCTTTTCTGCCATGACAATTGATCACGGCTAAAATAGTTCTGAACCCCATTCTCCTGCCTTCTCCAACTAACCAATGGTAACTTATTAATAAAAAAAAGCATATATCTCTGTATTGAAGATCGTGTGTGCCTCTATATGGGGTTATATTTGTGTGTTTTTGTGTAAATGTCCATATCTACGTGCGTATTTCTGTGGGAATGTGTTATGTGTGTTAGTGTCAGTATCTCAGTTTGTGTGTGCCTCTGTCTGCATCTCTGTGCAAAGTTGTTTTTGAAGTAAATAGATTGATCCTGGAATCAAAGTCTTCCTCTTCCTCCTCTCTCTCCATCTGTCCCTGTTGTTCATAGAGTTCATAGAATCGCTACAGTGTGGAAACAGGCCCTTCGACCCAACAGGTCCACACTGACCCTTCGAAGAGTAACCCAGCCAGATCCATTCAAATGCTATGCTACGCTTACCCACGACTAATTCCCCTAACCTACACATCCAGCGGCACTATTGGCAAGTTAGCATGTCCAATTCACCTAACATCCACAACGTTGGCCTGTGGTTGGAAACCCGAACACCCAGTGTAAAACAACGCAGACACGGTGAGAATGTGAAACTCCACACAGACAGTCGCCTGAGGGTGGACACGAGCCCGGGTGCCTGGTGCTGTGAGGCCGCAGTGATCGCCTCTGAGTTTTGTGATTAGATTCATACAATACCTCCCTCTGCTGGACCCACTTCACTGTATCGGTGGCACAGTTTTTAACTCTGAGAAGATAATAAATCCTCTGCTGTGAATCTGTCAAAGAGCATGGCCATTTGATTTTTCAAATAATATCTTTGGAAGCACAGAACAGTTTTGTCTGGTATTAAGCGATGTTGTTCCTACTTCATTACCACCACTAATGGGCCTTTTTCAGGACTTCTCAATACTTTCTCACGTAAATTTTAAGCATTGCAAGTCACAGAACGAGAAGAAAATTCATCTAATCTCCTGCTAAAATGGTTCACTCAGAGGTGAGCATTTCCATTCTGAAAGGCCCAAGTACATTTGCAACCCTCCATCTACCAGCATTGAGTGTGTGTGCGTGTTGACGGTGCTGTCAATTTGGATGGTGCTGTGAACTGCTGCCCTCTCCCTCCCAGACTGAATCCTCGAAGGTTATCACCCACTGCCATTGTCACTGCAGTAGTTTGGGGACGCCAGCTGAGGGAGAGATTGTGTCGTTTTAAGCACAACAGAGACTGTCAGACCTGCACCAACGTATAGATACTCACAGAGTCAAATACAGACACACAGGTACGGAGTGTTGGGGGACCAGATGGATATCGGACATCCACTACACAGCTTGGCCCTTTCTGACCTATTCCAAGCTGCTTCTCCTGGAATAGGAGACGGGGATTGAGGGTGGGATTGGGTGACCGTGCTAAATGTGCTGGTGTAGGTGGGTGGGGGGGGGGGGGTGTGCAGGTGGCAGATGGTGACTTGTCCAGAGGGAGTCAGTCAACAGTGTTGTATCCATGCAGTGCTATTAGTGAGGGAGATATAATAGAGGGGAAAGAGAGAGGGATGGTGCTACATGCAGCAGTGAGAGTGTGGAGCATGAGCCTTGATCGGGGGTTGGTGATATAACAGATATACAGTGAGTGTGAGGGAGCAGAGAGTATATGCTGAGCCTTATCCTGACAGAGTGGGGAAGATTATTGATGCTTGTCCTGTATTGCTGGACATTCCTTCAGACCACAGATACTGCACTGAGCTCAGACCATGCTCAGTGAATCTGGTGGTGTGGCCCCCTCTGGGAAGAGAATAGTCCTCGTCTGTACTAGCCAATCCACCAGGACCTCGGTGCCCCTGTCGACAAACTGTGGTGTAATTGTCCCTCATCTGCCATGCTCAGGGTAAAATGTGCAGGGCAGTTCCGAACAGAGAATGCTCAACCGTGTGCCCATTGGCCTTTTAAAAATGGCACCAGTGCCAGGGATCACGGAATATCCTGGGATATACGGGCAATGCTGATTATCTACATCCACGATGGGTGGGAGAATCGGGCTGGCATTGAATGAGAGGGATACCATGGGCTGGGGAGTGTAGATAATTAGTTGATTTAGATAAGATAGCACCAGGAAACTAGTTCAGCTTCGTGCAGAACATCCCTCTGTCACACTCAATGAAAATGTCACTGAGATAAAATATTGTTAGATTCAACCCAATGAGTCGAACACTCTTCTGACCCCAATCCCAGTTACAACGCTGCTGCTGCTTGGCCAATTCTTTGCTTCACAGAGAAGGAGCTAAACGTCACCTTACCCTTGGGACATAAGACAGTGGGGAGGGGGTGGTTAAGGTATCAGCGGGGGAGTATTTTATGGCAAGTCATCATAATTCTATTAGTTTTAAAACTAAGATGGAAAAGGATGAACCACGTCTAAAACTTAAAGTTCTAAATTGTTGAAAACTAATTTTGATGATATTATCGAAGAATTTTCCAAATTCGATTGGGGCAGATATTCTCAGAAAAGGGGTCTGTTGGGAAGTGGGAAGCCTCCAAAAATGAGATGTTGGGAGTACAGAGATATTACGGCCCTGTTATGGTGAAGGGTAAGGATGGTACATGTAAGGAATGCTGGAGGATTGGAGAAATTGAGGCTCTGGTCAAGGATAAACGGGAAGCATATGTCAGGTATGGACAGCAGGAATTGAGAGTTTTTTTTCTTAACTCATTCACGCGATGAAGGCGTCCCTGGCTAGGGAAGCATCTATTACCCATCCCTAATTACTCAGAGGGCAGGTAGCAGTTAACCACATTTGCTGTGAGTCTGGAGTCATTTGTAGGCCAGATCAGGTAAGAATGGCAGTTTGTTTTCTTAAAGCGTGTCAGTGAACCAGATGGATTTTTTCCGACAATCGAAATGGTCATCATTACTCTCTTAATTCCTGATTTAAAGTGAATTACTAGAAGGGTCTGAAGGCAACAAGCGTATACTTAAGAGGGAAATTGGGAGCATAAAAAAGGGGGCATGTGATAGCTTTGACAAATAGAGTTAAGGAGAATCCAAAGGAATTCTAAAAATATGTCAAGGACAAAAGAGTAACTGTGGAGAGAATAGGACATCCTTAAAGATCAGCAAGGCTGCCCATGTGCAGAACCACGGGAAATGGGGGAGGGACTGACGAATATTTTGTATCAGTATTTACTGTGCAGGAGGATATGGAAGCTGGAGAACTTGAGAAATAGGTAGTGACATCTAGTAAAGTGTCTGTATTACAGAGAGCTGCTGGAGGTCTTAAAACATGCCAAAGAAGGGAAATTTCCTGGCTAGAACGCTGTGTGAAGCTAGGGAAGTGATTGCTGGGCTCCTTGCTATCATTAATAGCCACGGGTAAAGTGTCGGAGGACTGGAGGTTGGCTAACGTGGTGCCACTACTTAAAGGATTTAAGAAGGGTAATAAGGAAAAGCTAGTGAGCCTGACGTCAGTGTTGGGTAAATTGCAGGGAATTATGGTTCATCGAAGTTTCACGCATTTTGAAAGGTAATGACTGATTAGGGATAGTTAGCATGAATTTGTGCAAGCAATATTGTGTCTCACTGACCTGCCTGAGATTTTTTGAAAAAGCGACTACAAAGAGTAATTGAGATAGAGTGGTGCACATTGCCGATGTGGACTTCAGTAAGGCGTTGAATAAAATTGTGCTTGGTCATCTGTTTAACAAGATTGGTCCATTTGAAAGCCATTTGGTTACAAAACTGGCTCAAAGGTTGGAGGCAGAGGGTGGTGGGAGAGGATTGCAATATCCTGGAAAAGGTTTGCAATGCTCCCCATGCTGTGCAGATAATCCAGTTTATCGAGTAATCCAGTAGCACGGCCTACACAGCTCTCCATATTAGCCATTACCTTACCCCAGTTTATGATGTCTGGGGTGGTTCTGTGAAGAAGATTCAGAATTTGAGGAAATGAACCATTCTAGCGGACCTGGCAATGTCTCCATTCAATGTTTGCTTTCTTGGGATTGGGCCCACCATTGTCTCCCTTATCCCGTTATTCCAATCCCCCATCTCGTTATCCATATTTTCAGCAAGTTATCAGTTAATAAATTATTTGTTTTCTTTTTTCTGTATCTTTCCCTGGCCTTAGTTTTGTCTCCCTCGTGCATCGAGTGCTGGCATGGCGAAGCTCAGAAACATTGAAATGGTGTGTGTCAGGCTGTTGTTCACTTCTTGATGTGTCCCATGTGGTGTTCCATTGGCAGGAATGTTCCAGCAGCTGTGCCTCAAGTGTTTGAAACTTGGTATGCGCCTGCCTACGGAACACCTCTGTCTCTCTCAGTTGATCATGCGGTCAGTAACACGAGGAAAACCCTCGAGTATAATTATTAAGGATCAGGCATCCAACATGTATCTGAGGGGCTGCTGTCTGACTCCTGTTATTGAAAAATCAGTGGAGCTGCTGGGGATGATTGGCTGGAGGTTGTGCTGTGAGCTGCGTCAGACATTCAGGGAGACCTGAGAATTTACTGACCCAACCTGGATGGAGCATTGGGACTGTAGTTACAGCATCTGGGTCTGTAACATGAACACCAAATGGGGCAGAGGCTGCAGAGAGGTGACACTCTGAATCCACGGAGTGACTGTGGGTATGGAAAAGGATGTGCTGTATCTCTCTGTGTTTTCGCCTGGACAAGCACATCCTCTCACTCTCCCCGTAAGATACACTGATGAACACTCTCCCTCTCCGCTCCACACACACACACACACACACACACACACACACACACACAATCCCTTATTCTCTCTCACATGCGCACATGTGCACTCCACTCTGTCACACGCATGCATGCACACACAGCCTCTCAAACTCCCGCACTCACACACACAATCCCCCTCACTCTCTCACGTACACACAGTGTATCTCTCTCTCTGCCCCCTTCACACAGACACGCCCCTATCTCCCACATACGCACACACACACGTATGCACATATAAATTTGCGGGGAGAATTTGCATTTGACAATTTGCATTTTATTGTGTTCCAAAAATATACCATTTGTATTCAGTCCGTCAATGTGATATTTTATAAACTCCTACTTTGTAAATAAAACCAGTCTGACTCCAGGTGAAGACAGACAGCGTCCAAACAAGTTCTCACGCTGAGAATACATCGTCTGACCGCAAGTGTTACTTCATTTACCTGAAAGTATCTCCAGGCAGTGACTTGAAATGAATTCTGCGATTTGCATAATAATCAATCAAACTGGCATCTCCATTTTAACTGATTAAGGATTTAAGAGTCATCGTAGGTGTTACAATTCATGAGCGCAAGTTGTACAACACTTTGATCTTTTCCTTACAACTTCTCTGTTTAAGGTTTTCCTATCGCTCTTACACCTAATGAAGGAGCAGCACAACGAAACTTTTTGTTTACAAATAAATCCATTGGGCTCTAACCAAAAATCGTTTGATTTTTGACCTTGTCCAACGAAGTCGAAAACCAGCGACTCCAAATCATGGTTTTTACTGGTTAGATAATCCTCTCCACAAACAAGTAAGTTGTTTCTAACCTCATATGTTCTTCTCTTGCATATTAATCTTTTGCGAGGCACGTTATGCACTGGTGTCTGGAGTCCAGATATAATATATCTATAGGATCCCCATTATCCACCTTGCTTGTTTCGTTTTTTTTAATAGAAATTTAGTCAAATCATTCAAACATTGTTTATCCTACATAAAACTATGTTGACTGTGTTGGATTGTAGCATGACTTTGGAAATCTCCTGTTATTAATTCCTTCTTAACGGATTTTAACAATTTGTCTTCAATCCCAATAGTTTTCTCACTACTTTTCATTCGTGAGTGAAGCTGGTTATTTGAAGTCCTTCCCTTTCTATAACCTCCATGTTCCCTTTCATAATTCCTGTGTAACAGGCACAAGGTGTAAAAGATCTGCTCCAATTGCTGTGTAAGAGGCATGAGTAGCTGATTTGACTCATTATGTTCCTGCTTTACACACTCGCTGGGCTCAATGTCCTCCTGGCGTTTCTACATTTTAGTCTCAATGGACTTGCATGTTCTGCTCCTGACTCTGACTAAGTACTTAAGATCTCAATGTCCACCACCTGCTTCTCAATGACATGTCTGGGGTCTTATGGAATCTCCCTGTTCAAATGTAACTTTTAATGGGCTGAAATATGCAGGCACGTTGTGTTGCCCACACTGGATAGCTCAGTGATTAGCACTGCTGTCTCACTGCACCAGAGATCCCAGTTCAATTTCTATCTCCAGTTCCCTCCCACAGTCCCAAGATGTGCAAGTAAGGTGGATTGGCCACGCTAAATTACCCATAATGTCCTGGGATGTGGAGGCTAGGTGCATGGAAACTGCCAGGTTATAATGATTGGGTGGGGTGGGTGGTGGGGATTGGATGGGGTGATCTTCGGAAGATCAGTGTGGAGTCGATGGGTCGAATGGCCTGCTACCACAGTACAGGGATTCTATGATTTACACCTTTGTTGCAGGAATCAGTTGTGAGAACAATCTTTGAGTTCATTCCAACATCCTTTTCTCAGTGAGAAGATTAAATCTGTATGCACTACTCCAGATGTGATCTCACGAAGACCCTGTACAGCAGGAATGTTAACACCAGCCTGCTGTAAGGTTCCCAATCAGGTTAGAGCAGTCTTAGCTGTCTGGGGGAATACAAAGCATAGCTGAATGTTCATTGTCCTTCTTTACTCCACCAGCATAACGCGAGATCTGGTGACAATGTCTCAATGACACTTGAGAAGAACAGATAAGGTGTGGCGAAATGATATCAATGTTGAGATATTTCTCGCCAAAAATCTCGCCTGAATCTACCATTAACCTCGCCAGACCACATGTCACTCAGAAACTGGTAAGAAGGAGCTTAGAAACATCAAGGAGAAGCAAACATTGATGAGAGTTATATATCAAAGTCAAAATGGTGATACAAATGTTTTATGGTCCAAAACAGGAAATAATACATACAAGTTTGTGGGTACTGCAGTAATAATGGACAGCTTCAAGTTAAATCGAAAGAGTTGTTAATCCAAGTGAATGTTAATACTGGGAAAATGGATTACATGGGCGTCTATCAGATGTGTTTGCTTTAATGATATGTTGAGCACCAAGTAGAGATCAGGCTGGTCTGAAATTGGTAATGTGTGATCAGAAGAGCTAATTGAAGACTTTGTTGTAAAGGGGCTTTTGGGAATAGTGATCTTAATATTTTGAATTTAAATGACATCTGACCACAAAGCAGTTTTTTTTATATTACTAGTACATGCCTGAGTCATGCAAGCCATTCAGGTACGAGGATAAACTTGGCTTCAGTGAATTTCAAAAGTACATTGAAATGATTTAATGAAAGACAGGCAATTTATACAAACACTGTGAGGTCTGCAAGGACATTCTCAAGATCAATCCCTCAGATGGCAAGATTGTCTGCTGAGGGAACTCCGCCAATGTTCCAGAGAGTTTCAGAGAATGCGAGGTGATCGAAATGAAACTTTTTAAAAAATGCACAGCGGGGAGTGACGAAAATAGGCATTGACAAGTGAGAACGATATCAGCGAGAAACCCAAGATTTTCCATAAGAACATCACGCTGAACAGAATAACCAGAGAATAATTAGAGCCCATTAGATATCAAGGGGGCAATCTGTGTGTGAAGCTGATGAAGATTGAAAGATCGTGACATGAGAGCTTCACATCCGTTTTACTTGGGAGAAGAAGGAGGCAGGTGCATATTTCAAGAAGACCGAACTGGAAGCTCTTGAACAGATTAATATAAGATGCGAGCAGAAAATAATGGTTTTGGCTGGAGTAAAATTGGACAAGTCCCCAGCTCTCGAAGAGATGTATCACAAGCTACAGTGGGAGACAAGGGAGGGAATGCCCTGACTAGAATGTTTAAGTCGGATCTGGTCAGAGGTGAGTTGCCAGAGTAATGGAGCGCACCCTTTACAGGAAGGGTTGGTGCAGGTAGACCAGGAAACTATAGATCAGTGAGTATCAGATCTGTTTCAGGGAAACTATTGGGGAAGGCAGGGAAGGAGGCAATTGATGTTCATTGAGAAAGTCAATGTTTGATCAGGGATCATCAGCATGCAGTTGTCAAGGGTAGTCAAGCCGAATGAATTTTATTGAATTTTTTCGAGGAGGTCGTTTGTATATTTTTATTTTCAGCAACACATTTGACAAAGCCTCACATGATAAAGAAAGTACAATCTCATGGTATCAAGGGAACTTGGTAAGTGACATTCAAATGGACTTAGAGGCAGGAGAAAGAGGGTGATGGGAGAAGGATGTTTATGTGTCTGGAGACCAGTTTCCCTGCTGTACCCCAGGGATCAGTGTGTGTCCATTATTCTTTGTGGTATTCATAAATGATGTAGATGTGAATGTGGAGGGGATGGGGAATTTGTGATTAGTAAGTCTGTCGTTGACACAAAATTGGCCAGGTGTTTGACAGTGAGGGGGAAGACCTTATGTTACAGGAAGGTATAGGTGGAATGGTCAGACTTACAGATCAAAGGCAGATGGAATGTAACCCTCATAAATATGAGGAGATGCACTTTGAATGAAAGAACCAGACAGGGGAGTATTCAATGAATGGCAGCACATTAAGTAGCTCAGAAGGTTCATCTCCACACAATGCTGAACGTGACTGAACATGGTATAAGGTTAGTTCAGAAGGCATTGGGAATAGTAAATAGCTTTTACTCATCGGGACATAGATTATAAGAGATATACAGACTTTGGTTCGACCAGAATACTGTGTGGAGTTCTGGGATCCAAATTACAGTAAGGATGCACTTGTACTGGAGGGGGTGCAGAGTAGATTCACCAGGATGTTCCCTGGGATGGAGCATATCAGCTATGGAGAGAGGCTGGATAAGCTCGGGTTGTTTACTTTGGAGCAGAGAAGGCTGAGGGGTCGTGATTCAGAAGGATAAGAATATGAGGGGCATGGACAGGGTGGATAGACTGCAGCTGTACCTTTTGGTCAAAGGGGAAAAATCAGGGGAACAAACTTTTAAAATGAAGGGTTTGAGAATTAGAAAGGATTTACGGATTGTTTTTCACCCAGAGGGTGTTGGGGTCTGCAATGTACTTCCTGAGAGGGGAGTTGTTATGGTAACCACAAAATAGCTAAATAGAACTTGGAGGAGTTCTTGAAGTGTCATAACATTCCCGGCTACAGGTCTCATGTAGGAGAGTGGGACTAGTGTAGACTGTGCTATATTTCTGATGGTACAAAGACTATGCTCCTATTATTGTATGGTGTGGACATGAATTGATAGGTTTCTGAAGAGAATATTAACAAGAATTATTAGAGTGAACTGTCAATAGAAAAGGTTAGAGAAAACAAGAGCAGCTTCGTTGCAGTCTGAACCCAGAGGAAGGAGAATCGAGAACAGAGAAATAACAGAACTATGAAGCAATTACTTCAGTTATGTCTTCACTGAAGAAAACAAATCAAATCTTCCCAGGAAGACTGGAAAGCCTAAGTCTCGAGAGAAAAAGAATGAAATTAATAAATAAATGCTTTGGGAGAAATTATTGGGACTGAAAGTATGGTTGAATTTAGAAAAGAGATGGAATGTGAGAAGGTAAAGTTCAATAACAGGGTCCTGTGCTAAAACAAAGTACATACAAATAGGATGAGGGAAGAGTTGGCTAAAGTTAACTGGAAGCAAATACTTTACAGTGGAACTATATATGAACAGTGGTAGGCTTTCAAAGCAATTTTTCCAAGTACTACGCAACAGGATATAACAGTGAAATGGAAGGACTGTCGGAAAAGGGGTGAGCTGCCATGAATATCTCAGTAAATAAGGAGGGCTATCAAATAAAAATAAATGGCATAAATGATGGCAAAGACCAGTGTGAAACTAGAAGATTGGGAAAACTTTAAATATCAAAAGAGCAACAAAAAACCTATCAAGAAACATAAGATAGATAGGTTATGAGAGTAAACTACCTCAGAATATAAAGACAGATAGCAAAAGATTCTACAAATATATAAAACGAAAAGAGTGGCTCAGGTAAACATTGGTCCTTGAGAGGGTGAGAAGGGGTTTTCAGTAATGGGATATGAGGGAATGGCCAAGGAATGGAACAGATATTTAGTCGGTCTTCACAGTGAAGTTCATTAATAACATGCCAGTAATTGTCAAAGGGAGGAAGGTAGGTGAGGACCTGGAAACAACCATTTCCACGATGGAGAGAGTGTTGGGCAAACTAATGTATCTAAAGGTAGGTAAGTCTCCAGGACCTGATGCAATGCATACCAGGGTACTAACAGAATGGTGGGAGAAATAGCAAATGCATTTGTGGAACTCTTCTAAATTCACCTGACTCTGATGCAGTTCCAGCAGATTGGAAAACAGGAAATCAGACACCACAGTTTAAACAGGGAAGCAGGAAAAATGTGGCGAATTATAGACTGGTTAGCTTAACATGTGCAGTGGGTAAAATATGTAATCAAGGAATAAATAGCATGCATCTAGATACAACTTGTTGCGTTTAACAGACACTGCATTTGTTCATTAAAGACAGGTTATGCTTAACTAATTTACTGGAAATCTATGAAGACATTATGACCACGGAGACCCAGTAGATGTGGTGTACCGAGATTAACAAAAGGCATTCGACACAGTGGCACCATAAAAAGCTGCTGCGTAAGGTAAAGATGAATGACATTACAGGTAATGTATTAGCATGGATAGAGGATTTTAAATAACAGGAAGCAATGAGTGGGAATAAATGAGTGATTCTCTGGTTACTGATCAGTGACTAGTTGTGTGCCTCTGGGATCGATGCTGGGACCGCGATTATTCACAGCTTACATCGCCGTTTTGGAGTTGGGGACCATGTGTAGTGTCTCAGCGATAGTAGATTATACTAAAATGAGTGGCAGAGCAAAGTGTGCAGAGAACTGATAAACTTTACAATGGGACATAAATATTATAAGTGAGTGGGCAAAGGTCTGGAGTACAATTATAATAAATGTGAAGTCACCCATTTTGGTAGGAATACCAGTAAAAAAAGACTATTATTTGAATGGTAAAAATGCAGCATGCGCCTGTGCAGAGGGACCTGGATGTCCTGGTGCATGGATCACAGAAGTTGATCTGCAGGTACAACAAATAATTAACAAGGCAAATGGAATTGTGTCCTTCATTGCGAAAATGATTGAGTTTAAACACAGGGAGGGTATGTTGCAGCTGTACAGGGTGCTGGGGAGGTCACACCTGCAATACTGTGTGCAGTTTTGGTCTCCCTACTTGAGAAAGGATGTCCTGGCTACAATGGATACAGAGGAGGTTCGCTAGGTTGGTTCTGGAGTTGAGGGGGTTGGCTTATGTGGAGAGACTGAGTGGACTAGAATTATATATTGATTGGAATTTGAAATAATGTGGGAGGATCAGATAGAAACATATATGATTATGATTGGAATAGATAGGATAGAAACAGAGAGGATGTTTCCAGTAGCAGGCGAAACTTTGGCAAGAGGGCAAAATAACAAAATTAGGTGGAGCAGATTTAGGATTTGAATTGAGAAGGAACTTCTTGACCAAGAAGATTGTGAATCAGTGGAATTCCCTACCCACTGAAATAATTGAGGCTTTATCATTGAATGCTTTTGAAGCTCAGATAGATAATGTTTTGAGCATGAAAGGAACAATGGGTTATGGAGAGCGGACGGGTACGTGGAGCTGAGGCCATGAAATGATCAACCCTGATCTTATTGATGCTCATAGATTTTATGTAGTGGGTCAACATGAAAAAGGAATCATACATGAGAAAATGACTGGTTGATATGCACGGAGAAGCAATGGATGCAATGCATTTGGATTTTCAGAATGATCTTGATACAGACTCTGGCCTAGTATGCAAAATTAGATGTTACAGGATTGGGGTAAAATATCAACATGGTTTTAGAATAAGAGAGCTGACAGGAAACAGTGAACATGAATAAAGCCATATGTTTTGAAATGGAAGCCACATGTTTTGAAGTGTGTCGCAAGGATTGGTGCTTGGGTCTCAACTGTTCCCAATGCATGTTTAACATTTAGTTGAGGGAATCAAATGCACTATTCCCAAAAATGCTGCAAGCACTGAACGAGGTCGGATTGTGCGTGGGTGAGGGGATGTAGAAAAGCTACAAGGTGATTGAGACAAGTGGAGTGAATGGGCAAATACGTGGCAGATGGAGAGCAATGGGGTGGATGTGACGGTGTGTATTTTGGTGGGAACAATAGAACAGCAACCTATCATTTGAAAAGAGATTCGTTGAAACATGTTGATCTTTAAAGGGATTTATGTTTTTGTTTCTTGTGTGCAGCCCTCCGAGGACCATGCAGGGCAGTGAGTTCTGAACCCAGAAGTCAATACTGGGAATGGCATTGGCACACTGACCAGTGAACACAGACCCAACAAGAGGAGACCTGTAACATTGAAAAGGACCTGGATCTCCTTGTACACCAGTTACTGACAACAATATTGCAGGAAAGAAAGCAGTTAGGAAGATAAATGCTGTGTTGACCTTCATTTCAGGGAGATTTAAGTGCAGGAGTAAAGGTGTCTTACTGCAGCTGTACAGGGCCTTGGTGAGACCCCATCTTGAACATTGTGCAGTATTGTGTGAGATTTGGTCTCCGTACCTCATAAAGAACAAACCTAACATTGAGGGAGAGCAGTGAAGGATGACCAGACTGATCTCTCGGATCACTGGCTTGTTGTGGGGCAGCTCTTGCATTGACTGGATTGGGCCTGTAATCCATGGGCTTTAGGAAAACGAATGGAGGTATCAATGAAATAGATAAAACCCAGACAGGGCGAGACAGATTGGAAGCAGGGGTGGTAATTCCACTGGCTGGGACGTCTAAAACAAGGAGCCACAGTATTAGGTACAGGCAGGTCACTCTGCATTGAGATGATAATACATGTCTGCACTCACAGACTGATGAACCTGGGGAATTCTCTCCCACATAAGGCTGTGGAAGCCAGGACATTGAATATAAATAAGGATTTCTGGACACTAAAGGGATCAGGAGACAGCTGGAGTACAGCTGTCAGAGGATCTCAGATGTTAAGAAGGAGGTCTCTGCAGTGTCAACAGGACTGCGTTTCCCATTCCCTTTTTCAATACCGAGTTTTCAGTCGGTTTTATCCTTCCAACCCTCGGAGCAGTTTGATACATTTGAGTGTCTTGCTTGTCCATTGAAGAGTGTATCACATGTCTCTGTGTCTGGAGTCACTTTTAGGCCAGACCAGGAAAGCACGGGAGATTCACTTCCTGAAAGTACATTGAGGAAGGAAATTCTGTTTACAATCGACATTGGATTCAAGGTCACTGTTACTGACACCAGATGTTAATTCTTGATATTTTATTAATTGTTTTAACTTCCACCAGCTGCCAGAGCATCAACCTGGTCTGGATTAGTAATCCAGTGACATTTCCACAACAGCACCATCTCCACATGGGGACCTATCAGATACCACACTGAGCAGGTTATTTCTGTGCTGCTTGACAGCTCTGTCAGAAAATAAAAACAACCACTAATTTGACTTTTATGAAAACACTGATGGTGTGATAATTAGTCAGATTGTAACTATTTCTCTCTTTGAGAACTGGACGGAGCTGAGTAATTTTCCGCATTCCCAGGGAGATGTCAGAGTTGTCAGCTTGGTGGAAATGGTCGATTGAGGGATTATACCAGTCAAAAAGTTACAGATTGTGTATGAATATAATGCTGTTTCAGCTGCTGCTACTGTTGTGGTGTACAGCACCACAACAATGCCAGGAATTCTGTATTTAAGAAAGTTCAGCGAGTTGTATCATTGAAAGTATTTACAGAGGAGTTTTTACTTGGAAAATAATTGAGTGCAATGAAGAATTAGTGATGAAAGAGGAGTTCTCGAGTCATAGACTCTTAGAGTCATACAATATGCAAACATACCCTTTGGCCCAACTCATCCATGCTCACAGGTTTCCTAAACTTCCAAACCTTTCATATTCATGTACACATCAGATTGTCTTTCAATTGTTGTAATTGCACTCACCAATACCTCTTCCTCTGACAGCTCGCTACATATATACACCAATCTCTGTGAGAAACAGCTGCCCTTAGATCTCTTTTAAATCTCTTCCCTCTCACCTTAAACTTATCCTCTCTGATTTTGGACACTCTCACTCTGGTCTATTTATCCTATCCCTGTCACTCTTGATTTTATAAACCTCTGTAAGGTCACCCCTCAGCCTCCTACGCAAAAGGAACAAAATCCCTGCCTCTCCATATATCTCAAAACCTCCCGTCTCCGTCACATCATTTTAAATACTTTGTCCCCTTTCCATGTTATAACATCCTTTCTACGACAGGGCGACAATAATTGTACTCAGTACTCCAAATGAGGCCTTGTACAGCCACAAAATGATGTCCCAATGTCTGTACTCAATGCTCTGACTGATGTAGGTAAGTGTGCCGAATGCCTTCTTCACATCACTCTCTATCTGCGACTCCACTTTCAAGGAACTATGTACCTGCACCCTGGGTCACTCTGTTCGAATACAATCCCCAATGCCCTACCATTAACTGTATAAATACTGCCCTAGTTTGTCTAACAAAATGCAACACCTCACAGTTATCTGCATGAAGCTCTACCTGCAAATCCTCAGCCCAATTTCCCAGTTGATCACGATCTCATTGTTGTCTAAGATAACCTTCTTTACTTTCCACTATTAACACCAATTGTGTGGGGTTTGTCGACGAACCTATTATCCATGGTTCATATATTCTCATCTAAATCATTTCCAAAAACAATTAACAGCAGCAGACTGTTCCTTGTGGCGCACCACTGGTCACGAGCCTCCAATCTGGACAACACATCTCTCCCAGCATCAGCTACCTCCTACTGTCAAGCCAATTTTGTGTCTAATTGGCTAGCTCTCACTGATCCCCTGTGATGTAACCTTATGAACCAGGCTACCACGAGGAACATTGTTGGGCCTCACTGAGATCCACATAGACAACGCATGCTGCTTTAACTTCATCTATTTTTCCGATCACCTCTTCAAAAACTGCAATCTAGTTTGTGAGACATGGATTCCCAGACAAAAAGCCGTGCTGAATATCCCTAATCAGTCCTTGCCTTTCCAAATGCATGTAAATCCTGCCTCTCAGAATCTCCAACAAACACTCACCCATCCTCGACATCAAACTCACTGGTCTTTAGTTCCCTGGGTTTTCCTTGCAGCCTTATTACAAATAATATAAAAACATTAGCTGCCTTCCTGTCCTCCAGCGCTTCAACCAAGGCTGCCAATGATACGCATAAGGAAGTCAAGAGTGCAGATTTCGTAAACCAGAAATCGAAGACAGGAATGTGCTGGAAAATCTCAGCAGGTCTGGCAGTACTTTTGCAGAGAAATCAGAGTTAAAGTGTTACAACACAGGGTAAACCCCACCCCCACCCCCATCCCGCATGCCAATTTAAACTTGCAAGACAGAAAAGATTTAGACAGTGCTGTAATCTGTAAAACTTCGGAATGCCAAGAACCATCCTAAAGGTCAGCATTTAAAGTAAAAATTAACAACTTTGTTTTTAAAGGCTGACAGAGAATAATTACCTAACAACTATTTGCAACCCCTTTCTCTGACCTATCTTTTACTTTCCCTTCTACAATACTGGTCCGATAAAACCCCCAATTCAGATTTACCAAAGCAGACAAATTTCACAACCTGCCAGCTGTTGAATCTTCTCTTTGTATCTTCCTCTGTCTTCTTTTATTCTCCGTAGTGTTTCTGTCTCACAGGTCATTGATAAAAATAGATGAATTTAAGAGAGCTATACTCCGGGCAGTCTGCAGATGTTGGTGGCGTGGCAGTTCTCCCCGAACTGGTCAATTTCGTTTACAGCTAGATACCACAAAGCATCGGCTCATTTCATTTTTTTAAAAATATTGCCAAATGACAAATTTAAACTCGATTGTAGTTTTGCTTCTTGGGACATAATTTAAACGGACTGAACAAATTTTATTTTATTTTTTGTCTCATAGCAACCCAGGTACTGCCAGCTGCTGAACCAAATGTTACATTGTAAATTTTCCAGAACTCACTGTGCTTCTAAATCCTTCAACTCTCTTAAAGATACAATACCCTTAACACGTTCATATCATGTTATCTCTCAAAAAAGAACCATCATAATGAAAACACGGTCTCATTTGTTTTTCTATTCATTAAACACATTACCATAACATACAGATAACTGAAATCTAAGATCACGTTACTTTTTCCCATATACCTATATTTTACACTGGATAAATGCAAATTTCGTCTAAACTTTATCAGTTAAATCTGTGAGAACGCATCTGTGATTACATCCTTACGACGTGCTACATGTCTATTTTTTAAACTAAAAGTATGTAACTTAAGACGACAATGAAATAGTCTTTAATGCGTTCAACGAATATAAGCAGATTGGGATCCGTGTACACAACCGCCTCCAACACGCTGTTTGTGAGTACACATTGAAATGTCGTAAGGCTAGTGCCAAACTCAATAGTTCTTTCTCAATCAGGGAACATGTTCTCTGGTGGATGTTGAGTTTCTTTGAAAAGTACAATCCCATCTCATCATCCTGTAGGAGGATAACTCCAACTCCTACGTCACTAGTGTCCACGGCAACTTTGAAAGGTTTTGAAACGTTTGGTATATCTAAAACTGGTTTGGTGGTCAATATTTCTTTTTAATGGTCGAATGCCTCATGGCATTGTTCTGTCCATCTGTTCTTTTTCAGCAAATTGGTTAATGGTGCCACTACACTGCTGACATCTGGAACAAATTTCCGATAGAATCCGCTGACTCCTAAGAAGCGAAACATCTTTTTATTCGAGGTTGGTCGTGGAAATTCCTGGGTAACTTTTGTCTTTGTGTTCCATGGGGTCAACTTTCCATGACCGATGTTTTGTCCCAAGAACATCACGTCTGCTTTCGTGAATTTAGTTTTGTTTAATTTTATCACCAGTTTTGTTTCACATATTCATTCAAAGAGCTTTTCCAACTGTACCAAGTGATCTTTCCAGGACTTAGTAAAGATCACTACATCGTCCAAACAGATTGCACAGTTTATTTATCAGGCCACAACTGTGTTCATGGGTCTTTGGAATGTGTTGGGTGTGTTCTTCATTCCAAGGGGCATCACTTTGAATTGATACAGTCCATTTGGCGTTACAAGTCAGAAATTTATTTTACTGTCCCTGACAAAGGTACCTGCCAGAAACTACGCATCAAGTCAAACTTTGTGGTGTAACTGACTTGTCCAACTTTATTGATACAGTATTCCAATGTCAGTATTGGATCTAAGTCTGATTTTGTAAGTGTTGAGCTTCTAATAATCCAACCAAAATCATTGAGTCCCATCCGGTTTGGGAATGAAGATAATCGGCGAACTCCACTCGCTCTGGCTTGGTTCGATGATGACCTAATTGAGCATAGCCTCTACCTCCTTCTGGACCTGTCTACTTTGAGACGATTAAGCCGATAGGGGTGTTGATTTATCGGAATAGTATTCCATGCGTCTACTTCAGGTACAATGGCATTTGTTCTTCCCGTATAATTCTTACATATGCCCTCATATTGCAATAACAAACGTTTCAACTGCGTTCTATACTCCTGAGGCAGATTGTTTATGAACCTATCCCACTGCTCAAGGACTTCTACATTTTTAACATATTTTGAGGCACATCAAAATCCACATCATTTGGAATTGATACCTCACTCTGTTCCTTCAGCACCTGTTCCTTCAATTCTTTCCCTCCCGTACTTTTCCAGAGGACACACTAATTTATAAGCCACATTAAGGGGTTTCCGAATGTGGGAATTGGTGACAGAGGTCCTAGTTTCATTACTGCCTGTGGTCTACCTGCTATTTGGCACGCATAACACGTATGACAGAAGTTAACCATATCTTTGTGCATTCCAGGACAATAAAAATGTTTTTGTCCCTTAACCTGAGTCTTTTGTACCCCTTGGTGACCTCCCATAAGTAGTTCACGTGCTACCCATAACACTTCCTGTTTTCTATGCTACCAGCAACACAATCTGGTGCACTTCAGCACACTACCCCTCTGCACTAACGTGCCATAGTCTCCATTTCCGTTTTAGGATTCTATATTTCTGATAATAATCCTCAGGAATAACTCTGCCTCACTTTCAGAGTACGCATCCACATATATATCTTTTACCATCTTGCCTGTCTGTTGCAAATCCTTTCGCCTTTCAGGACTAAACACCTTTGTTGAACCTCTCTTTGTTCATGTTTTCCCTGCACCATTACGTCAAACAGGATATCAGCTAACAGAACCTTAACTCCTTCATCGTTGTCTTTAGTTTGTGCTTCCTGCTGTTACTTATGATAGTGGGATCTGGTTACTGTACAGTCTGGGAAAATACCAGTATATTTCCGTTTTAACTCCTCAGTTTCTTAGTCTTCTTGGGCTTCTCCACAACAAGGGGTATCACTCCCATCTTGGACCCTGTTAAATCATCCTGGAACTCACACTCTGTCAGTCACTCCCACGGTTCCTTCCCCAGACTTGAGAAGGCACTCCAACCTCATCTTATTGTGAAGAAAGCTTAATTTCTGTTCATATATCCAACAAATTATAACACTCTCGGGTAACAGATCAGAAATACTGCAAAGTAGTTCATCTCTTACTATTAGAAACTGGTTTGATCCTGTATCTCTCATAATTATAACTTATTCTTATTCTCCCCCTGTTGTTTCTGAGTAAATATTACTCATAGATGCAAATTTCTTATAGAGATCAGGTACTAACTCCATACCCTGCCTCTGCCTATGCTGTGCAATTTCCTGCAGCTCTTCGGTTCTTGTTGGGGTTTCCTTTAAGACATTCAGTAATGCCACTGGCTTACCTTCTTTTACCACATCTTTTCCCACAGTCCCTTTCTTAACGATCAGCGCTGTGACCATACATATCCCTTCTGATAGCAGTGAAAACATCTTTTCCCAATGCCCTTTTGAAACCACCGGCATTGTAGCTTTCTGTGCCCCACTCTATTCAGTGAAAGCAACTGAGGCCTCTTTGGCATCTTCTTTAACCTGTGGTAAACTCTTATTCTCTACTGTTTCTTTTACAGTGTAGCATCTCCACATCTCCCAAATGCGATCCTTCACAGGACGAAATTCTGGTTGGAAGCTTGTCTTATGCAGCAACATGTATTCATCTGCTAATTCTACTGCCCTTCTCAATTTCTGAACTTTCTGTTCCTCCACGTGAATTCTTATCATCTCTAGAAGTGAATTTATCAATTCGTTCAGCAGAATCATCTCCATTAGAGCCTCATAGTTCATATCTACTTTTAAAGCAAGCATCCATCGATCAAAATGCTAATGTTTAATTACTTCAAACTCAACATAAGTCTGACCTGATTACCTCTTTATGTTTCTGTACTGCTGTCTATATGATTCTTGTACCAATTCGTGAGCACTTAAAAGAGCTTGTTTGAAGTCTTGAGAATCTTGTGACCCTCATCTGACAGCAGAGAAAATACGCCACTCACCTGCCTACCACTTTAGTCCGAACTAGCATTACCCATAAATCCTTGGACCACTCCATATGCCTAGCCAATTTTTCAAATGAGATAAAGAAGGCATCAACATCTTTCTCATTAAAATGATGCAGAGTATTGACATAGTTGCTATTTTCTCCCCACCCCCACCCTCCTCCAGCTTATCTCTCCACGCTTCAGGCTCACTGCCTTTATTCCTGATGAAGGGCTTTTGCCCGAAACGTCGATTTCGAAGCTACTGGATGCTGCCTGAATTGCTGTGCTCTTCCAGCACCACTAATCCAGAATATAGTTGCATATAACACTATCGTCTCTTTTAACCTCCATCTTTTTAATGTGTCTTTGCTGATTAAATCACAACTTCTCAAGTTCAAATTCTCTCTCTTTTTGGTCAGCTAAGAGCCTTCTTCTCTTTTTCTCTCTCTCTGTTCTGTCTTGCTTTCTGTTTCTCCTCTCTCTCTCTTTTATCTCCCTTTGTTTATCTTTAAACTGCATTTTCCTCAATTGTAATTTAAGTTTTTTTTTGTCACTCTACTGCACTTGTATGTGTTTCTAACACACCTTAGTATGTGAGAAATTCCCGGACAATTTCAGCTTTACTTTTGTCCTTGATTAAATCCAAATCTAACTTCCTTGAAAATTCTAAATGCTTGGTCTTTATCTTTCCTTCTAAGATTTCGTGGCAAATTTGAGAATCATCTTCAAACCCCTCTTAACTGTTTAACAGCCATTTTTCTCACTTTTAATTTAAACAAACACAAGTCATCGGAATTAAACAAGTTGTCTCACTGACGTTTTACTTAAAGATCTAAGACACGATCGTGCAAATGTTTAAATATACTTTTTTTTCTTTTCATCCCTCAAATCTCTATAAATTGGCTCAAACCTCAGACTGGATCTGTCTAAACCTGTTCATATCGTGGACGAAAGCTCCCAAGCTATTACAACACAGGGTTAAACCCTTTCCTAATTTAAACCAGCCACAGAGAAAAAGTTCATGCCATAATCCGTTAAATTTCGAGATGCAAAGACCCATTTACAGAGGTCACAATTTAAAGTAAAATTAACAATTTTGCTATTTAAGTACAACAGAGAATAATAAAAAAAACAATTATTTAGAACTCTCTTCGGCTAAACGTATCTTTTACCTCCCACTCTACAATACTGGTTCGATAAAACAAAAAAAATAAGGTTTACAAAAAATTATCATGTTTCAAAACCAGTCCACTTTGTCGATTCTCCTTTGTAGACTTTCCTCTGTAGGGTTTTCTCTCGATTGGCTTCGATGTTCTGCTGAGCAAACCTCTTACAGACAGGTACCTTTCAGAAAGTCCTTCAGCTCGCAATCTATCTTTCTGGATGCCCTTGGCAGTTTTTCCCTCAAAATGTTCAAAATGTCCAGTTTTACTCCTCTAAACATCGGACCATTTCATTGATTTTGATGTCATCAAGTATTTCAAACTCAATTTGATTTCAGTTTGTTGGGGCAAATTTTAAACTGGCCGAATTTGAATTGGTTTTTGTTTCGTGCCAACTCAGCTATTGATTGCACAGTCAAATGTTGCATTTACCTTCTTTCAGAACACTTTGTGCCAGCTTCCAGTCTCTCTTAAATGTAACATATCTATCTCCACCTTCATAACAATATCTGCCCTGCATAGCTTTCCATAAATTTGATCAACTTAGTAAGTTCACACATTCGCCTTTTCTGTTCCAAAAAGACCCATTTTCTCTCTTCCTTCCTTTCCCTAAATCCTTCTTTCCAGTTATCATTTCAATTACTTACAATGTTACTAGTATTCTTCGACAAATAATTATATTGTGTGAATGTATGTGTGTATGTACGTGTGTGTATGTGTGTGTGCTTGCATGTGTGTCTATGTGTGTATGCATGTTTGTGTGTGTGTGCGTGTGTGTATGTGTGTATATATGTATGCATGGGTGTGTGTTTTGTGAATAATTCTCTGTAACTGGACTGACATGAAAGAATGAGATGTTATCACATTCCCATATGAAAGAGTAAATGTCAACTTTTCCAAGCTTTCTGATATCAAAAAAGATGTAAAAAACACCTTTATTCATGATTGGAAAAGTAAACAAATGATGTTAACGGACCGAACAGCAGTAATGTAATGAACCTTTACTGGGATCATTAAATGACCAAATATTTCGTTTTCTCTTGAGAGTTTAAATTCAGCTTTTCTTTTTCAATTGTGTGATGCATACGTTTTTATCAATATGCAATCAACATCGGTGACAAAACCAGAGGTTTCTGGAAATGCTCAGTAGTTCTTTCAGTATCTCCTGTGAGAAAGCTGATTCAACATAACGTTGAGAATGGCTCTGGGTTGTTTGTGTTTTGCCAACAGTGTTCAGCGATGTGCCGCTTAGGTGCATTAGTCAGGGGTAAATGTAGAGTAACAGAGTAGGGGAATGGGTCAGAATGGGTTACTCTTCAAAGTGTCAGCGTGGACGTGCTGTTTGAAATGGCCTGTTTCCCCACCATAGGCATTCTATGATTCTATGATTTCTTTATAAAAATGCAGGTCTGTGCCAGGATCAAGAATGTCTCCGAGCATGCTCAGGGCGTATTTAAATGAGAGGGTAAACAGCCAGAGGTCGTGGTTCACATTGACACCAATGACATCGGTAAGAAGAGTGAAAGGTTGAAAGGCCCTGCTAAGAAAGTTCAGGCAGTTAGGAGTCAGTTTAAAAAGAGGATCTCCAGGGTTGTATACTTGAGATTACTCCCTGGGCATCTGGAAGTGAGTCAAGGAAGAGGAAGTTAGTCGAGTTGAATATGTAGCCATGAGCTAGTTTGGAAGGAGGGTTTCTGATTTTTGGATGATTGCGATCATGTCCAGGGCAGGTGAGAACTGGACAAAAAGGAAAGTGTGCACTTTAACTGGAGGGGCCCCAACGTCCTGGAAGGGTGTTGCGATCGCGTAGATTTAAGCTAATGTTACAGGAAGCTGGGAACCAAAGCAGCCGGTCAGAAACTGAGCAGAAAGTAAAGGTTTGTCAAATAAACATGCAGAGCCATTTTAATGACCATACTGAGGGAACTAATCACAACAATTAAAAAAAAAACTGTGAGTTGCAAGTTGGAGTAAGTGATAGGCTCACTATTATCAGTAATCAATAAATAAGGATGGAGAGCCTGTGCACACAAGTATTAAAAGAGAAAGATATATCGATAGAACTTATGTTAAAACGTTTTCTAACTAAATGTGTGTAGTAATTGGAATAAAATGAATGAGCTGATAGCGCTAACAGGTATAAATAGGTATGGCATGGTGGGCAAGACTGAAATCTGGTTACATGAAGGTCAGGACTGGGGTGTTAAATGTCCAAGGCTACTCAGTATTCAGATAAGAAGGAACAGCAGGTGGAGTGCCTGTATTCGTTCAGGATAATGTCAAGGCTGTATTAAGAAATTATATTAGCACGTGGGACAATACTGATGAATCAGTCTGGTTTGAAATAAAACACATTGAAAGAAATCTATTGGTCGGAGCATTTCCAGCCCACAAACTACCACCACCCCACCCCGACAAATTACTTTCAAAGTAGGGAATAGCATGAACCAGGAAATTATGATGGCTTGAGACAAGAGCACAAGAGTGATTACGGGAATATGAGCATGCAAATTGACTGGATTAATCAATTTGGCAACGGTAGCCTCAAAGAACGATTCATCGAACATATGATGGATTATTTCTTTGATTAACATGTAATGGAACCAACCAGAGAACTGGCTTTGGTATTACGTAATGAGGAAGGAGTGATAAATCATATTGTAGTACAGGATCATCTTAGAAAGAGTGACCACGACATGTTTAAGTTTCATATTCAGACTGTAAGAGCGAAGGCAGAATCACATAGGAGTGATTTAGTGTTTGACAATGATAATTTTACTGGCCTGAGAAAGGGCTTGGCCTGAATAGACATGTCAAAAAGATTAAAGTACAAGACATTTGAAGAACAGTGGCAACTACTTAGGGAGATAGTCAAAACCCCTCAAATAAAGTGTAATCCTGAGTGGAAGAGGAATTGTAAAATGATGAAAACAATCCATGTCTTAACAAGGAAGTCAACAATAACATGAAGGTTCGTGTCTGGTGGTATTATCGCTGACTGCTAATCCATGTAATCTTCTGCGGACATGGGTTCAAATCCGGCCATGGCAGATGGTGGAATTTAAATCTAATATGAACCTGGAATTAAGAGTATATTGATGATAATGAATCCATTGCTCATTGGTGGAAACACCAATATGTTTCATTAATGTTCTTTAGGTCCAGAAAACACCATCCTTACCTGGTCTGACCTACATGTGACTTCAAACCCATACAAATCTGGTTGATGCTTAACTGCCCTCTGGGCAATTAGGGACAGACAATGATGCTGTCTAACCAGCGATATGCTCATCCTTTAATGAATTAAAGAAAAACACTTTAATTGTCAGCGAATGGCTACTAAAAACATCATCAAAATGGCTATGAAAGAAAATGAGAAGAAAACATAAGAAATGATAAAGAACACTTCTCTGAGTCGTCAAAAAGCTTAAAAATGCTGAAATCAAATTTTGTCTTTGTGAGGATGAAAATGGCGAGGTAATAATGGGAAACTCTGAAATGGCAGAGGCAAAACCAACACTTCCTGTTTTCACAATGCAAGATAATTTGTTCCCAAAATTTAAACAACTGCATAGGATCATGATGGAAGTACGATGACGAGGAAGAAGATATTAAATACATTGATGGAATTATAGACAGGTCAGCCTCTCGGCCTGCAGTATATCATATTAAAGGCTGTAACAGCAGAGATAGTGGATGTGTTAGTTAGGATATTCAAAAAATCCTTGAATTCTGGAACGGTACCGATGTATTGGAAAATTAATAATATAGTACTCGTTCCCAAAAGAGGAGATAGGCAAAAGTTCACAAACTGTAGACCAGTGAGTTTAACCTCTGTAGTGGGGAAGTTTCTTCAGTCAACCGTAAAGTATGAAATAACTGAACACTTGGAAAAACAAAGATCAATTCACCAGTGTCAGCACAGTTTCATGATAGGCAGGTTGTGCTTGACAAACCTGCTGGAGTTCTTTGAGGATGTATCCAGCAAGGTGGATAATGGGGATGCAGCAACTGCTGTGTATCTGAACTTCAGAAGGCATTTGACAAGGTGCTGCATAAAGGACTGCTCTAGGTGGTTAGATCCGAGTGGTTAAGGGTAGAGTATTGAATTGCATAGAGGATTGACTGACTAACAGAAAGCAGAGCATCAGGATAAATGGTAATTCCCTGGCGAACTGAAACTAGTGAGCTGCTGCAGGGTTCAGTTCTCAGACCTCAATTGTTTACAATCTGCCCAAATGACATGGAAGGAGCGACCGAGTGTAGCAACTAAATTCACAGATGGCATTAAACTAGGTGGTAAAACAGGCTGTAATGAGGAGCTAAAGAGTTTACAGATGAATAATGGTAGGGTTAGAAAATGGGGCGAATTGCTATATCTGGCAGATGGTGTTTAATGTGGTTAACTGCACCGTTGAATTTCCTACCGCCAGTCATAATTTCTATTTTCTTGTGTTGCACCACCTACAGTTCTTTGGATTTTATTCCCCGTTGGTGGCTGGGGTCAGAGGAGTCGAGGGGTTTGGTTGTGGGAGATGCAGGTTGCTCTGTGTGTCCAGAACAAGACATCAGTGTGGAGAAAATATCGCAGTCAGGCCTTGTTGATTCACACAGCAGACCTGGCAACCAGATGGCCTATCTCTGTTCTTAACCCCTGATGTTTAATTGCCTGGAGTAATCCAAATCAAAATGTTGCAGTCAGATAGACAGTCCGTAATTAATATGCCCATTTCATAATAAAGGGACAAATGACCACTTAGATCAGAATTAAAGACTTGGCAATTCTTTTGAGATTTAATGACTATTTGCTGCAACTGCAGGCTGGAACTGGGTGATGGGACACCAAAACACGTCAGCATTGTTGCAAATTTATAGGTTAGATATTGAGTAAAAATATTATGTCATCTATTCTGTTCGAAAGGGTCCATACTCTATATCTTATGAAAAATCTGTTGAAGGTATTGTGGGAAAATACAAACATTGAATTGATTAGAACAGGAAGATGTGAAGTGGATATAAATCATAGAACATAGAACATAGAACAATACAGCGCAGTACAGGCCCTTCAGACCTCGATGTTGCACCGACCTGTCATACCAATCTGAAGCCCATCTAACCTACACTATTCCATGTAGGTCCATATGCTTGTCCAATTACGACTTAAATGTCCTTAAAGTTGGCGAATCTACTACCGATGGAGGCAAAGCATTCCATACCGTTACTACTCTCTGAGTAAAGAAACTACCTCTGACATCTGTCCTATATCTATCACCCGTAATTTAAAGCTATGCCCCCTCGTGATCGCCATCATCATACTTGGAAAAAGGCTCTCCCTGTCCACCCTATTAAACCTCTGATTATTTTATATATCTCTATTATGTCACCCCGAACCTTCTTCTCTCCAACGAGAACAGCATCGAGTCCCTCAGCCTTTCCTCGTAAGACCTACCCTCCATACCAGGCAACATCCTGGTATCTCCTCTGCAACCTTTCCAAAGCTTCCACATCCTCCTCATAATGTGGTGTCCAGAACTGAACACAATACTCAACGTATGGCCATACCAGAGTTCTGTACAGCTGTAGCATAACCTCATGGTTCCGGAATTCGAGCACTCTATTAATAAAGAGCTAAACCACTTATGTCTTCTTAAGAACCCTGTCAACCTGGGTGGCAACTTTCAAGGATCTGTGTGCCTGGACACCGAAATCTCTCTACTCAACTACACAACCAAGAATCTTACCATTAGTCCATTATTTTGCATTACGTTTACTCGAACCAAGGTGAATCACCTTTATCCACACTAAACTACATTAGCCACCTCTCAGCCCAGCTCTGCAGCTTATCTATGTCTCTCTGTAACCTATAATATCCTTCGTCACTATCCACAACTCTAGCGACCTTAGTGTCATCTGCAAATTGACTAACTCACCCTTCTATGCCCTCATCCAGGTCGTTTATAAAAATGACAAGTAGCAGTGGACCCAACTCTGACCCTTGTGGTACACCACTAGCAACTGGATTCCAGGATGAACATTTCCATCAAACACCATCCTCTGTCTTCTTTCAGCAAGCTAATTACTGATCCAAACTGCTTTATCTCTCACAATCCCATTAATCTGCATTTTGTATAATAGCCTACTGTGGGGAACCTTGCCTGGCTGAAATCAATATACACCACATTAACCGGTTTGCTTTCATTTCTCCTGTCTGGTCACCTTCTCAAAGAAGTCATTAAGGTTTGTGAGGTACGATACCCTTCACAAAACCGTGCTGACTATCTCTAACCAAATGATTCCTTTCTAGATGATTATAACTCAAAGCTCTTATAACCTTTTCCAACACTTTACCAACAACTGAAGTAAGGCTCACTGGTCTATAATTGCCAGGGTTATCTCGACTCCCCTTCTTGAACAGGGGAACCACTTTGCCTTCCTCGAGTCTTCTGGCACTATTCCTGTAGACAATGATGATTTAAAGATCAATGCCAAAGGTTCGGAATCTCCTCCCTGGCTTCCCAGAGGACCCTAGGATAAATCCCATCCAGTCCAGGGAACTTATCTATTTTCACATTCTGCAGGATTTCTAATACCTCTTCTTTGTGAATCTCAACCACACCTTGTCTAGTAGCCTGTACCTCTGTATTTTCCTCGACAACATTGTCGTTTTCTAGACTGAATACTGTCGAAAAATATAAATTTCGTGTTTCCCCTATCTCCTCTGACTCCACACACAACTTCCCACTACTATCCTATATTGGCCCCAATCTTACTCTCGTTATTCTTTTATTCTTTAAATACCGATACAAAGCCTTAGGGTTAACCCTGATCCTATCCGCCAACAACTTCTCATGTCACCTCCTGGCTCTTCTGAGATCTCTCTTTAGTTCTTTCCGGACTACCTTGTAACCCTCAAGCGCCCTAACTGTCCGTTCATATCTCATCCTAACATAAGCCTTCTTCTTCCTCTTGACCAGAGATTCCACTTCATTCGTAAACCACGGCTCCCGCGCACTACAGCTTACTTTCTGCCTGACAGGTGCATACGTATTTTGGACACTCAGGAGCTTTTCCTTGAATAAGCTCCACATTTCTAATGTGTCCATCCCTGGCAGTTTCTTTCCCCGTCCTATGCTTCCTAAATCTTGCCTAATCACATCGTAATTGCCTTTCTCCCAGCTGTAAATCTTGCCCAGTGGTATACACCTATCCCTTTCTATCACTAAAGTAAACATAACAGAATTGTGATCGCTATCACCAAAGTGCTCACCGACTTCCAAGTCTAACACCTGGCCGGGCTCATTTCCCAGTACCAAATCTAACGTGGCGTCGCCCCTTGTTGGCCTGTCTACATACGGTGGCAAGAAGCCCTGCTGCACACAGTGGACAAAAACTGACCGATCTATATTTCTCATACCATAGCGTTACCAGTCAATATTTGGAAAGTTGAAGTCCCCCATGACAACTACCCTGTCTCTCTCACTCCTATCAGGAATCATCTTTACTCCACATCTCTGGAACTATTTGGAGGCCTATAGAAAACTCCTAACAGGATGACATCTCCTTTCATGTTTCTAACCTCAGCCCATTCTACCTCAGTTGACGATTCCCCAAACATCCTTTCTGCAACGGTAATACTGTCCTTGATTAACACTGCCACACATCCCCTCTTTTAACATCTTCTCTGTTCTTACTGAAACATCTAAATCCTGGAAACTGCAATAGCTATTCCTGTCCCTGCTCTAACCATGTGTCCGAACTGCCCACAACATTGAAGTCCCAGGTACTAACCCATGCTGCAAGTTCACCTACCTTATTCTGAATGCTCCTGGCATTGAAGTAGACACACTTCAAACCAACTTCTTGCTTGCTGGTTCCATCTTGCATCCCTGAAACTTAATTTTGGACCTCCCTACTCTCAATCTTTTCTATACTCGAACTACAATTTTGTTTCCCATCCGCCTGCTGGATTAGTTTAAAACCACCCAAATAGCCTTAGCGAATTTCTCCCCCAGGATATTGTTACCCCTCTGGTTCAGATGAAGACCATTCTGCTTGAAGAGGTCCCACCTACCCTAGAAAGAGCCCCAATTATCCAAGAATCCAAAACCCTCCCTCTCCCACTTCCCTGTAGCCACGTGTTCGATTCCTCTCTCTCCCTGTTCCCTGCCTTACGAGCACATGGCACGGGCAACAAACTAGAGAAAACAATTCTGTTCGTCCTAGCTCTAAGATTCCATCCTAACTCCTTGAATTTCTGCCTGAAATCCCCGTATAACTTCCTACCTATATCGTTGGTGCCTATGTGGAACACGACTTGGGGCTGCTCCTCCTCCCCTTTAAGGATCCCAAAAACATGATCAGAGACATCACGAACCCCGATACCTGGGAGGCAACACACCAACCGTGAGTCTCTCTCGTTCCCACAGAACCTCCTATCTGTCCTCCTAACTATGGAGTCTCCAATGACTATTGATCTGCTCCTCTTCCCCCTTCCCTTCTCAGCAGCAGGGATAGACTTTGTACCAGAGCCCTGTGTCCCACTGCTTTCCCCTGGTAAGTGCCCCCCCCAACAGTATCCAAAACGGTATACTTATTGTTGAGGTGGATGGCCACAGGGGATCCCTGCACTGCCTGCCGGTTCCCTTTCCATCTCCTGACTGTAACCCATTTGCCTTTTTCTTGTATCTGAGGAATGACTACCTCCCTGTAACTCCTCTCAATAACTCCATCTGCCTCCCGAATGATCCGAAGTTCACACAGCTCCAGCTCCAGTTCCCGAACGCAGTTTTTGAGGAGCTGGAGTTGTGTGCACTTCCCGCAGATGTAGTCAGTAGGGACACTGGTGGTGACCTTTACTTCGCACATTCAGCAAGAGGAACATTCAACTGCCCTAATCTCCATTCGCATTATTCTAAATTCCCAAAGAGACTGTTGAAAAATAAGGAATAAAAAATAAACTCGCTACCTTACCAATCTGGTGCACAGAAGTTTGTTTTTGGTCAGAGGAGGAGATGGGTGGGAGACACTACCCGTGTAGTGTTTCGAGTAACGCAACCACACAAAGAAGTGGTTCGCTCCTCCCTCACACCTCTCAGCAAATGGTGGCCCGACTCCCGAGGTAAGTCCCTTTTAATTCTTGATTTAGGTGTCGGCATGTCAAGGAACAGGCAAATATTGGTCTTTGGATCATATTAGGAAAATGTGCCTGTGTTAGATCACAATGACGAGTGGAATGGAAAAAACAGTGCATTATTTCAATGAATTTAGTTCAATGAATTATTTCCTTATTATTGAGTCTTCGAGTAAGGGGAAGAGCTACTCTTTGTTTTCCTTGTCTAGACCCCTCATGTTGTTAAACACTTTCATCAGGACCACCTCTCAGCCTTCTTTGCTGAAAAGTAAAATCAAGTAGACCCAGCCTCTCTTCAGTTTGAGTACAGTCTTGTCATGTAACTTCTGAAAGGTATCAGTGTTAAATTTCATTAGCGATTGATCTGTCCACCTGAACAGCAGGTTTATACCATCCTGTACCCTCACACGGTCCTCCTCATTGTGAACCACCAGCTCATCTTTGTGTCATCCACAACATTATTTATCATTCGCTCCAAACTCCATCCTTCCCATTCTCCTCATCATCGCTTATGAAGTTCACAACTAAGCTCTGAATTTATCCTGTTCTTCAGATGTTGTTCACAGGGAAAGCATTGAGAATTCCATTCTCTTGTTTTTTCCTATTTTGGTGAATTTACAGCGTGATGCAGTTGAGTTCTTTTTTACGAGGGAGCCACAAATTTTATTTTGGACATGGTGCTGAACTCTACTTTTATACTATGCTCCTCTGTAAGTTTTATTGATTAGCTTGTACGTAATTAGTTTTGGATTAGGTTTAGATGGCTTTCACTGCAACATTTGTGTTCCACGTGGACCTGGAAAACGTTCTTTATATCGTTCCCTGCAACAGCCAGAGCTGAAGCAAGTTTCCGTGTCTACGATAGTGACAGATACATAATTTTGTTTGAAATAGTTGGAGTGAGAAGGATAAAGATTCAACTAAATTCTATATATAGACTTACAGAAGGAGATCAAATCATATCGTCAAGTCCACCTTGAAGTGGAAACAAATTAATAAATTATATGCCCACTTTTCTTCTTATTGTAAAAACATTTTAAAAAAAATGTTCTGAGAGCAGCGTGGATCTTCTAGCTGCTCCTGGGAATGCAAGTAGTTAAATATCTAATATAGTCTTTTTGCAGTTGATGTTATAGTTTATTAATTTAACCTAATTATTTCTATTTTGTTTTATTAACATTCAAAAACAAACAAAACAGCAAAAAAAACCTCATGATTTTCCTTCAAACGAACATTTTTTAAAAAAGAGTTGTTTAAGGGTGGTTTACAAAGAAAACGAAAAGTCTATTTGTATTTTAAAATGTTTCATTTATTATACTGCAGAAGTTTTTTTTGTTTTGTAAAATTAATTAATTAAAATAAGGAGGTGTACCTTCATTCTGGAGAATCCTACACATTTTCAGCTCTGGAGGCAATTTTCTCCTCGGACGTTATTGAAGAGGAATATTTTTATTAATTTAATTAGTTAAATGGTTGATTTTGTTTAATTTTTCTATGTTAGATACGTGTATGTATATATTTTTCAATTTTAACATTGTCTGTAGGTAATGAAAGGTAACAGAAGGTGCCGTAAAAAAGTTCTGCTTTTAGGCATAATATTATTAAGGTCTCAAAAGGCACAGTGTTGACGGCTGGAAGATTTTGAAAAAAAAATACTATCCAGCATATCAGTCATATAGGTGTGTGGCTCTCAGGATTGATAAGAAAGTAGTTCAAAATTCTCCGGTGACTATTCCTCTATCAAAATGCTTTTCAGCTTTTCGACCAGCTGAAGGGGATTGTCTCTCTGAGGAAAATGTAAGAGTAATCAATTATTGGACACTTGGAATGATTCTTATGTTCAGCAGCTTTTAAGGAGATTTAGTAGAATTATTGCTTCAGTGAACAAATCTATCAGGGGCACTAACACAATATTCTGTGGCAGTGACCGCTAATTCAGGATGATTTGTTTATTTTCCGGTGCTAAGATTAAGAACGTCTCGAAACATTTCAAGCACGTTGTTCAAGTTGAGATTGAGTAGAGAAACATTACTGTAGATATTGGCAGGAATGATATTTTTTAGGGAAAGACTAAAGCAGTACAGAGTGAACTTAAGAGGTGAGGTAGAGTATTAATAAAAAAATCTTTAAAGCAATACTTTCTGGTTTACTCAAATGCCAAACCCAACTGGGAAGGAACAAAAGGTTAACAGAAAAACAAACGGCTGAAGAGCTATTGTGTTATTGACGGAATTCGATTTTTGGGGAATTAGAATCTATTTTAGAATAGAAATGACCTGTTCGGAAAGGATTGGTCTATTCTAAACTGGAAAGCAACCAATATCTGAGCAGGGAGATTTGCTCCTTCTATGTACGGAGACTTTATGTTGATAGAGGTAACAAGGGGGATATTCCAAGTAGAATTACAAATGGTAGGATGGATGGAGCAGTTTATGACTCTGAGGAGTGCACAGCAATTAGAAAAGAAAAACGAGAGAGTCAAAAGTATACAGTAATTCTGAAGCATGAAAATGCTTTTATTTCAAGTGAGGGGTCTTACAGGGGAGGCTGATGAACTCGGGGCATGTTTAAGAACATGGGATCGGGACATCATATGTATGACAGAAAATTGGTTGAGAGATGATCAACTCGGAAATGTAGTACTGGGAAAGCACAGCAGGTCAGGCAGCATGTGAGAAGCAGGACAATCAACGTTTTGGGCAAAAGCCCTTGATCAGGAATGGGCTGATGAAGGGATTTTGCTTGAAACATCGATTTTCCTGCTCCTGGGATGCTGCCAGACCTACTGTGCTTTTCCAGCACCACACTCTCGACTCTAACTTCTAGCATCTGCAGTCCTCACTTTCGCCTGAGAGATGTTCAAGCTGAGAGATGGCAATTCGATGTTCCAGTTGTTAAGCGTCATAGAAAGGGTGGAAAATATGTGCGGAGGGCAGGGAGGGGGCGGTCTGCATTTTTGATTAAGGAATAAATTATTGCTGGAACTGAGGAAGACATTTCTGAAAGATTATCCAGTTAAAATATGCAGGTAGTATTAAAAATAAGAAAATAAAGTTCACTTCGAACAGATTGCACTAAATGTTCTTCTGTGACAAACCATCCAGTGAAAATATCTTGGTCGAAATTAAAAAGAAGAAAGGAAAGAACATGTTGATTGTATTGTACCATATGCTCTCGAACAGTAAGAAAGAAATTGAGAAACAAACATGCAGGGATATATATAAGCTTAATAAGGTTGTAATAATGCGTGATTTTAATTTTCTTAAAATTGTTTGGGACTACCACAGTTAAATGGTTGGATGGTGAAGAATTTGTCAAATATGTTCACGAAAATTTTCTTCATCAATATCCGGATGATTGTTACAGAGATGGAGCAAAACTAGGCCTCCTTTTATGCAAAAGGTAAGGCAAGTGACTGAAGAAAACGTGAGTGAATGTTTTGGGCATTGCAATCATAATTCTATTAGTTTCATAATGGTTATGGAAAGGAATAAGCCTTTCATTTTTTTTTATTTAATTGGAGTACCATAAATGTTAATGGCATGGAACAAGAACTTATGAAGTTTGACTGTTTTACCTGCTGACAGTCTACTCCAATATCTGACAAGCGGGAGGCGTTCAACAGAGTGACGACGGAGGTTGAGAGTCATTATGTTCCTCTTAAAGTGAAGGGAAGATTAAGGAACAATGGACTTCTACAGTTATTGAGCTTTTCTTCAAGAATCAAAGAAAACCTTACTTTAGATATAGAAAACTTTATTCAATTTAATCTCTTAGTCAATATAAAGAGTGTGGGGCAGTATTTCGAGAGAAATCAGGAAAGCAAAACGGCGATATGAGATAGCATGGGCAGATAAGGTTTGGGATAATCCAAAAATGTTGTGCAACTACATTAACAGCAAGAAGGTAAACATAGAGAGGTTTAGGCCTCTCAAAGATCACGAAGGATATCGATGTTTTGAACCCAGGAGATGGGAAATAAAATCGTCCCATTCCTGGTGCAACAGACAGCAACAAACAGACACTGTTCCCTGCACCTCACATTCACCCAGCTTGAACTCTATCTGCTATCTGTCAGTCTATTGACCCATTTCATCAAGATCCTTTTGCATTCTTAGAAAACAATCTTCACTGTCCACTGTGCCACCAGTTTTGGTGTCATCCACAAACTTATGAATCATGCCTTCGATATTCTTGTGCAAATCATTTGCATAAATGACAAACAAAGAAAACTCAGAACCAACCTCTGTGGAACACTGCTGGGCACAAGCCTTCAGCTCGAAAAGCAACCGCCCACCATTACTCTGTTTCCTGCTATTGCACCAATTGAAAGTGCTGGAGAGAAACCCCACTGTTCAGGCAGTATAGGAGCAGAGAAAAATTGAATTAACTTTTTTTGACTCCAACATAACTTGTTCAAGAGAGGTTCACATAAGACTTGATATGTTAACTCTGTTTCTCTGCCCAGATCCTGTGTCATCTTTTGCATTTCTCCTTCATTTCAGATTTCCACTATCTCTAATCTTTTGCTTTTTCTTGATTAGTCTGAATGTTGGTTATATTTGGACAATATGCTCCATTCCTGTTCCCATCACTTGTGCCACTGACACATGTATTACACTGGAGTCTGTTTCTTCGTTAAGTTCTGAAAATAAATGCGCGGATCTCACCAATGTGATTGTGATTTAAAAGGCCTTTTAGAGACAGCTACACTTGATGAAAAGCAGGAATAGTTTATTAATTATGATATTGTCTGTGTGTTTTATGACTAGACTTGTATCCTCAGTCTCTGAACATTTTCAATACGTTTCTCTGAATAATTACAACATGCAGCCCATCATCTCTGTACCAGCTCAGTATGTGCTGTATCTTTACTCTTATTCTGCTGTAACTCACTGTAACCCAACACATTTTGTAATCTGCGTCTGTTTTTATTTCTGTATATCCCGTCCCGATATAAACAATCTTAACAACCTGTTAACCTGTGATTAAACAGTCTATATATAAAATATAATGATGTACATCACATTTAAAATTGTCCTATTCCATTCACATCGTCGTTCAGCATTCCATTAACCAAAGGTCGTGTTATCTTGCTCTGCACTGCATTTTATTCCATTTGTCAGAAACAGTGATGGCTGAATACTAGTGACTTGGAGATATTGCTGCACTCCCCTCAGGTCTCCTCAGCCACTGGCCTCAGCCCTTTCTGTCTCATAGCCATTATCATTTTCATTCCATCCCTTACTCATTAATTCCTTACTTTTAATAAACAAAGTTATTGTACATTATTATGGACCAGGCCCGACCACTCAAAACATTCTTAAGCACGTAGCCCAGTCCGTAATGTTGCCATTTGTTGAAGGTAAGTGTATAGTGGATATTCCTAGCGTGAATTAGTAAGTTCGACTGCCTACTTTTAAACAAACAGAATGTATTTTTAAAAATAAGGAAAGAAACACAACGAACCGAAATCACCGTACCTGAATAATTCATCCTGTCCAAAACCGAAAGGCTACTTCGAATTAAGGATGCTGATCCAAATTACTTGCAACAATCCCAATAAACAACCCACGAGCACAAAGAGTAAAATTACACAAAAAGTTTATAGTTTACAAAGTCAGAGGACTGAAGGAGGGGGAGAGCATCCAATTTCAACAGTGAACCTGACTCAACTAACCCTCGAACTGAACTGACCTGTGCAGCAGGAGAGCTGGCCACATCCCCTTGATTACACCAGTTTTTTTAAAAAGGCTTGACAGCCTTCTGCCCAAAGCATTATCTGTTAGGTAAAAAAACCCCAAAAGACCCCAATGAAGCATTCAAAATTGAGACACGTTGGAAAATTGTGCCATTTAGAACCTCTCTGAAAAAAATTCAAGGACAACATAGCTTTGTAAAGGTACCACCTGTGTGACAACTCCCCCAATATAAAACTGAATCTTCAATATCCAAGATGGCTTCAGTTTTCAAAACTCCCAAAAATGGCAGTTCGTATTCTACAATGAGCATGTACATTCGTTTACTGTAAAGATGCAAACATGCACAATTACATCCTGATTCAGTGTGTGGTACTTCCATCATTGAGTGCCTCCATTTGTCACTCAAGTCTCAACAATGCATTGGTAATCATGTTTTCAAGACTTGCTGTGTGCACAATTTTCAAATTGAATGGCTGTAACAACAGGCTTCAGCGAAGTCGTCTCGCATTTTTGTCCTAACATTTCTCAAAAAGACTTCATTGAGTTATGATCAGTGTAAATGGTTGTCTCCGATACGTTGCTGTTAATATAAACACTGAAATGTTGTCATACCAACACAAAGCTCACATACTCTTTATCAACTTTTGAATATTTCGACCTCTGAACATTCAACTTCTTGGAGGAATACCCAGTAAGTCTCTCTGTCTTCTCGTCATCTTCCTGCAGGAGCCCAACACCGAAATCCACATCGTTCACATTTAAATCCACCTTGAATGGTTTTGCATAATCAGGTGTGTCTGATCGTGGGCAGTGGTTAACATTTCAAATTCCATCAAATGCCTTCTGACAGTCCTCTGTCCACTGAAACCTCTTGCCTTTCTTTAACAATTCAGTGAGTGGAGCTGTCACACTCCGAAAATGAGGCACAAATGTCCGATAAAATCCACTTAATCCCAGGAACTGCTCCTTTTGTCAACAGAATGCGAAATTCCCCAATTACCGTCACTTTTAAATCTCATGGCACCATTTATCTATGTCCAATAGCATGGCCAAGGAAGGTGACTTTTGCTTTGGCAAATTCACTTTTCGCTTGGTTTACCACCAAGCCTGCCTTCCGAAGTCGATTGAGCAAGTTTGATAGATGCTTTAGTGTTCCTTCCATGAGTCACTAAAAATCACAAGGTTATTCAATGTACAGCACAGGTTGGATAATCCGGCAATTTATTGGTTAGTCCCTGAAATGTGTCACATTATTCATACCAAATGTAAGTTGCTTATCCCACATTTTCAACACAGTTTTCCAACCGTGGAACTGGGTATACATCAACCTTTTTAACTGCATTGACGTTACGATACTCCACATATAATTGTTGTTTACCATTTGGCTTTGCCACCATGACTACAGGTGATTTCCAGTCACTGTAACACATGTTGATTATGTCATCTTAGAGCTTGCATTCAATGTCTTTCTGAGTCTGTGCCAACTTTAGAGGATTATGCCTGTTAGGATGTTGGTTAATCGTAACGACATCTCCTATAGCTACATTATGCACGATTAGGTGAGTACTTCCAAGTTAATATCTGCGTAATTCCACAAATGATCGTAATACCTCTTTCGGATCATTTCAATTTTTCTCATGAAAGTAAATCAATAAATCATCCCAATTTTAGACAAGTACTTCATTGTCCACTTTAATTTGAGGAATGTCCGATTCAGAATCCTCTGAACTTGGTTCTTACTTCTGTGCCATAATCGTTAACATCTTGTCCTCTGTCTTTCCTTCCCCATCAAAGTACATTGTGAACGTATTCACATGACATACGCTGTGAGATTTCTTTCTTTCTGGAGTCCCTATCAAGTAGTTATCCTCACTCTGTATCCATTGTATTTGATAAAGTCCACAAACCTTGTTTTTCATGCTTCACCTATCACTGAAAGTAACAGGAATACCTGATCCTCGATCGCAAAATTGCATTTTTTTTGATTTTCTGTCCGCTTCCTGCTTTATTGCATGCTGCAATACTTTTAAATGCTGTCTATCTAACTCCCCAGCACTATTAATCGTTCCCTAAAGTTTGAGACCTAGTCCAAATGTGTGGCCTTTGAATTCAGATTTACTATTTTCTCCTTCATCAATATTAATGATCCTCTCATTTAGTGTCCAAAAAATAATTCAAATTGATTGAATTTGCGCTGTTAATTTGGTGCATCCCTGATCACAAAACTCATCTGGATAATCCTGATCATAAGCCCTCACATGGTCTTTAATGTTTAATATCACCTTTCTAGCGCTCCCTGCAATTTTGGATGGTATGCAGTCTATTTGAATTGCTTTATTACTAAGACATCATAGTGAATAAATTAAAGGTGAAGTTTGAACCTTGACCTCACTGTATCTCTATTGGTAGTCTGTGTCTTTTTTTTTAGAAAAGAGTAATTCTTTTGCAATTCTTTTAGCTGTGATACTGCATCTTGGGATGGCCTCTGGAAATCTAGACGATACATAGATTATTGTTAACAAATACTGGTGCCCACCTTTTTGTTTGAGTTCGGGGACCTAGCCAATCAATTAAGAGTCTTGTAAAAGGTTCTTCAAATACAGGAATAGTGAAGAAAGGTGCAGGTTTTATTATTGCTTGTGTTTTTTCCAATTACATGATACGTATGACTCAGCTGGCAAAATTCAACTACATTCTGTTGCAGTCCAGGCCAGTAAAAATGTCTCTGACTTTTAGCCTGTGTTTTCCTCACTCCTCAGTGACTTCTCAGTGGTAGCTCATGCACCATTCACATCATCTCTTTTCTGTATCCCATTGGCAATACGATTTGATGAACCTCTGCCCAATTATCATCTCCTTGAGTATGTGATAGTCTCCATTTCCTCATTTGGGCATACGTTTTAGGGTAATAACACTCAGGGATGCATTCAAAATTCCTAATGTATATGCTTTTAAATAAAATTCCTTTAACCTTTTATCTTTCTGCTGTAACTTAATTAGTTGAAATGAACTAAAATATTTGCATGATGCCCAGTTTGCTCAATATGTTTTTCACAACTATGTGTTCGAACAAAGTCTCGTTCAATGCCACTTCAGCTTCCTTATCTTTACATTGTTGATGTCTCCTGTTTCAGTTGGTCACATTTGGGCTTCGTTACCCACACTCAGGAAACCTCCAGGATAAGACTCCTGCAGTTTTTCTGCTGCCTGCGTCTCCACTGGCTTTTCAAACAGAGTTGGCAGCTCTCCTACTGGTGAATCAGCTGTATTTCTTGCAAGGATAGATTGTATTCCTGGAGCTGAGAGTTTGTCCAATACTCCTACCACAATTTCTCCACACTTTTCTGGACATTCTATCCTCGCTTTACATCATTATGCACTTTTTGTCTCAAGGTGAATTCTCTTTAGCAGTACCTTTTCTGGAAATAGTCCTTCTGGAGTATATATCTCCTGATCTTTCAGCATCACAGACTAAGAGGGTCATGTGTCAATTAATATTGCATCCTCTTTCCATGCGCTATGACTGTAAACTTTCCCTTTGCAGGTATATTTTCTAAGCAGATGTGCCACTTCCTCTTTAACAAACTTCTGATCAGTTTATACACTCTGATGCAGCTTTCTAGCTTCCACTGTGCTTTCTGTTACCACCCCAACAAAACTTCCAAGTTTATCCTGTTTTCCTGCATCTCTATTTTTTTGTCCTGAACCCTCCAATGCAGTGATTTCATGTGACCTAATTTATTGCAATGAAAGCACCGGATCTTTTTAACTTCTTTGTTTCCTTCAAGTGTTTACTTTTTAGCCTGTGTGAAATTATCCTTATGAACTTCTTCGAGATCTGCCTTTCCCTCCCATGTGAGGATTTCCCTTTGCCCCAGTTTCTATCCCTCATGGACTGAAATTGATTCTAGAAGCCAAACCATGTTTTACGGAGCAATTCATAATCATCAGCCACTGAAACTGCCAGCCTTGCCGTTTTAACTCTCTGCTCTTCCAAATGTGTTTGCACTATGTCAGGCAGTGAAACTTGGAACTCCTCCAAAGTAATTGTCTCTCTCAGAGCATTGTAAAGCTCTTTTTCCAGCTATCAAAATTACTTTGCTTGATCCTTTCAAACTCAATATATGCTTGATCAGGATCCCGCCTTGTATTCCTGAAATGTTGTCTGTCGGATTCTGGCACAAGCTCATATGCACTTTCTTTCCCTCCTCATACACCCCAGATCCCTCATCTGATAGTGTTGTATTGCGAATACTTGCCGAACTCAACCTACAAGTTTTGTTTGGATCAACAAAACCCACATGGTCACTGGCCACTGCAATTATTTAGCCACTTTTTCAAATGAAATGGAAAAGGTTTCCATATCCTACTCATCCAATTTAAGCAAGGCGTGAATATACTTAAAACATTTCTCACCAGGCTTTTGACTACCATGGTTTTGCTCATCCTCACTCTGTTCTTCACTAAGTTCACCTTCAGCCTTCATTCCCATCCATTTAAGCTGACTTTCCATTCTAAGTGTCCATCTCTGAAGCACAAACCCTCTCTATTTTTCTTTCTCTCCTGCTGAGGACATTAATTGTTTTTTTTCTTTCCTCTACTAAACCTATTCATTCTCTTTCTTTCTCTTCTGATTTTAGCCATAACTCAAACTGCTTCATTTCTGCTTTTAACTCAAGCTGCGTCATTTGCAATTGAAGTTTGCTTTTCGCTACAGATCCTGATGGAGTTTCCAGAAAATTGGAATGCTGGAATACTGCTGCAATGATCTCATCTTTACTCACGTTAGGAGGGAGCTTCAACGCAAGCTTGTCTACTATTTCCCGCAGCTTGGACTTATGTGCATTCTGTTAAAAACCCCAAGGTCACTTCTTCCACCTCCAAACCATCCTCAGTTCCTGCAAGAGTCATTGCTATCTAAAGCTCTGTGTCCCAAACAAATCAACACACGGAATAGGAGAGACTAATACTTGCCCACTCACTGCCTAAATCCCACAAATGACCCCCATTCTGTTATAGAACAGGCTCGACCCCACAGAACTAAACCAGACCGTAACTTTGTTATTTCTTAAAAGTTAGTGTAAAGTGGATCTTCCTTGAGTGAATTAGCTGGTCAGACTGCCGAGTTTTAAACAAATAGCATTTATTTACCAAATTACCGAATGAAACACAAGAAACCAAAACTAGAATACCTGAATAGCTAATCCTATATAAACCGGACAGGCTATCCAGACTTTAGGATCCTGTTACAAATACTTACAACAATCCCAATCAGCAAACCCCTTAGCATCAAGAGTAAAACTGACACAAAGGCTTACCGGTTATAAGGTCAGAGGACAGAAGGAGGGGAGAGCATCCAGTTCCAACAGTGACCCTGACTTAACTAACCCCAGAACTGGTCAGACCTATCCAGTTAGAGAGTTGGCCACGTCCTCTTGATTATACGAGTTTCTTATTAAAGACTAGAAAGCCTTCTGGCTGAGGCACTACCTGTTAGAAAGAAACAAAAGGATCCCAGTGAAACTTCCAAAGTTCAGACATGTTGGAATCTTAGTTCATTTACACCCTCTTTTTCAAAATAAAGACAACATAACCTTGGAAAAGGACCGGTTTTGTGACAATATGCCACATAGGGATTTGGACTGAATTCAATAAATGTAAGTCTTCCTGCTTTGAAGCCAATAAAATGGATTTGAATGTTTGTGAGTTTACATAAAACAAAGCGGAATCACATTGTGTGTTGAAGGTTCAACATTGTTTTGTTAGAGCAATGAGAAGAATGTCCAGACAGATACACACTTCATGTGTTTGGTCAGGGCAAATATTCGCACTGAGAATCTATTGGCTGGCGTCTGGTCCAGTTGAGGAGAGATCAGCACTTTAACTACATCTAGATTGTTTTTTTTGTGGGTGGCTGTGTTGGGAGGGCGGTGTTCAGGTGGTTACAGCATTGCAAACGGACAGCACAGCAGAAGCACCTAGCTTGTGATAAGGAAACATCCATCATTCTCCCTCATAACTAACTTTATGAGAGCAATTGGTGATGGGAGATGTGATCAATAGTCAGTGATGTCAACATTCAATCAAGTCCAGTTGTTATTTGTGCCATACTGAAAGGGGTTAACTGGATCTGTTTGTTCAGTGACTGTGAGCGATGTCAGTCTCCATGGATCCTAATGATGTTGCTGGATGGTTTCCCTTTTCTATTAGTAAGGGATTTCTTGCAATGACTTATCCCATTGTAGCAGCAGATGCATCACCTGCAACACTAACAGGAATCAGCAGTTGCAGAGACCGGGAGAGGAGAGGTCAGAATCTGAGAGTAGACTGGAATGTTCTAACAATGGATGCGAATCTGAGAGTAGACTGGAATGTTCCAACAATGGATCAGAATCTGAGAACCCTAGGATTGAATGCTACAACAATGGACAGGAGTTTATCCTTGGGTCTTTCCTATGTTTCCAGGTATTGGAACAGATTATCTTATCGGATATACGGTGTACTGCTGATTATTCAGGCTGGTTACTATCCCATGCTCGCTATTGTTGGTGTTCCTGGTAAGTCTCCGCATCTCTATCTATTTGTTAATCCCATAAGCCACGGTGAACTTCAGTGCTATTTCTGTTGACTATATTTGGCAAAGTTGGAAACTACTATCTTCAGTTTCAAATGCAAATCCATTCATTACCACAAATTTCAAAACCGCCCTCACACACATCTGAGGACAAGACTGTTCACAATCCGGAAGTATCTATTTGCCCTGAATTGATTTATGTCTTCACATTCTCTCCATCAACAAACAGACCCACTACCAGCTCCATGGTATCCCCATTCCACAGCTTGACGTTTGTTCAGTTGGTAAATACACCATCATACATGCCTTGGAAAATTTCAGACATCATGGTTCCAGCTCCCTTCTAATCATTCTTTCCATTACAATGTATCCATCATGCCCTTGTTCTTGTCTCTAAAGTAAATTCATGTCAGGGACACTGTGTCAGAATAGTAATGCCGCTGGCCACATCATTCAGCGGTCCAGGTTATACACTAAAGACATTGTTTCAAGTCCTATCTCAGATGATGAGAGAACTTAAACTCAAATGACAGGAACTGGAAATAAAAGTAAATTTCACTAATATAACCCAACTAGCATTTTGTCGATAAGTTAATCTATTTCACTGATGTTTTTCTGGTAAAGAAATCTAACATTATTACCTGGTCTGGATAAAGACGACATTAGGTCCACAACGATGTGTTTGACACTATACTGCCTTAAGGAATGGCCTCACAGTAAAGGTCATTTAGTGAGGTCAACTGTGCCCTTAACAGCGATGAAGACAACCTATCCAATGACAACACTAAACGTTGGGAAAAAAAGAATGATGCGAGAGATCAGGAGAATGATGAAGTGCCAGAGAAACTGAGCAGATTTAGCAGCCTCGGATGGAGAGAAACATAGACTTGACATTTCGAATCTAATGAGCATCCATCAGAACTGCACACAACTGGGAAATAGTGTGAATGATGTTGGTGACAGGGAGGTCTGTTGTAAATGGGAGAAGGTGGGAGTTGAACAGATAGAGAAAGAGAGAGATAGAGAGAAAGAAGCAAATTGAGGATTGTTGATGACCAGCTGGAATGGAAATAAAAATCAATATTAATCTTATTTATTTTTTTCCTGTTGCCATATTAACGAAATCCTGTCCCTGTATGGTATAATCAAAGTCACGGTTTGAATTGAGTTATGTCCCGTTGTATTCCTTTCCTAAGAGTAGTCATATTTTTAAAAATTCAATAATGGGATGTTGGGACAGCATGTAATTCCCTTTCCACGTTGTGAGAAGCTGTTGGTGAGCTGCCTTCCTGACCACTGCAGTCTTTGGGCTGTAAGCATTCAATGCTTAGTTCCGTCTGGTTTAATTTCTTTGAGACTTTATCGTGAGTGATATAACTGAGTGGTTGGGCTTGGACACGTCAAACGGCAGCCGAGAGTTAACAACATTGCTTTGGGTCGAGAGTCACATGTAAGCCGGATCAGGAGAAGATGATAGATTTCATTCGTTGATGGGCATCAGTGTGCCAGGTAGGGTTTTCTGACAATCGTTTCATTGTTTCTTAATTCGTGATATTTTATTGATCTCAAATTCCAATATTTGCTGCGGTGGGAATTGCATCTGTGCTCTGGGTGATTACCTGGGTCGCTGCATTAATAATCCGGAGATAATACAGCTAGGCCATCGCCTCATCAGCATCTCCAACCATCTCCAATGGCAGTAGTGATGTTGCTCTTGGCCTGACTGTGCTGAAGTATTGCGATTTGCAAGGCAAAGAAATTATTTAGCAAAACATACCATCCTTCTCATTTTGTATTTATGGGAAGGGGAGATGATGGGAAGTGCTCTTGGTGAAAAGGAGCTGAATGCCCTTGGTCATGAGTCACTGACAGAATTCAGACAGTGAAGCAAGTAATCAGCACAGGATATTGTAGAATGTCCTTCATTGAAACATGATTCAAATATCGGAGTGAAGACACCTCCCTGCAGTTGTAGAGAGATATTGAGACAGCACGTTGGGCACTGTGAACAGATTTTCTCTCCATTATAAGGAATAATCTCCTTGTCACAGTGAGATAATGTAAAGGAGTTTGACCAGACTAATCCCTGTAGTGATAGCACCACGAGGAGAGTGTGAAGGAAATGAGTGTTTAATCTGTAATGCTGCAAGAGATTAAAAAGAGATTGCAATTAAACTTGAGCGTTTTGAACCCGGACTCATTATTCCCATAACAAAACAATGATAGCGTGAAATATCACGTGTTTTCCTGCAGTATATGTTTTCATATGTGTACAGATACGTTGATAGTAAAGGTTTAGCAGGACATGGGTCAAGTGAAGGGAAATGGAGTTAACGTGAGTGGACATTTTGGTTGGCATAGTCCAATTTGGGCTAAAGGGCCTGACTCCCTGATGTTAAACTCTATGACTCTCTGATAGTTTACACTCTCTGTGGAGACCCCATGTTGGTTGTAAGACAGCTGCAGATTCTGAATGAACTCTCACCATCTCAACGTACAGTTGAAGTGAGACCCTGCACTAAGCATCATGTTGTTCACACACACGTCAGCAGCTATACTCTTATAGAGTTGGCCATTCCCAAAAGTTTCTGATCTCCATGCAGAAGACAAGCCTGTCTTCTCGGATATGGAAGCTGCCTCCTTGCGACTTGGGACAAGCCATCCGATGTGCTCCTCTCCATCAGCAAACCACATGTGTAGATATAGCAATGGAGCCAGGAGGAACAACTTCGGTCAGTCTGTCTGTACAGTCTCTGCTTCATTGGTTTGTCGTGTTGCAGCATCAATGACATCCTCCTATTTCAGTGTAACAGTTTGGAGGGGCTGATGGTTTCTTATTTTCGTGTGTTAACCCCTTGAGGGGTTTCATGTCCTCCTGTTCATCCCAGGGAAAAGGTTCACTATTGGGTGACTCACGGTAACTGCTAACCAGCGTGTTGTGCTGACTAGACTCCTTATTGTCCTGTGTAATAATAGACAAACAGGAGGCTGGAAGCACACAACAAGCCAGGCAGCATCAGGAGGTGGAGAAGTCAATATTTCTGGTATAACCGTTCATTAGGATTGGGGGTGGGGTAGGGGGAGCTGCAGATAAAAATAGAAGGCAATGTTCGGGGTGGGGATTGTAGGGGAAGGGGAATTGAAATGGTTGGTGAATGGGAGCTCACGTCGGCCCCTTTGGGCCCGTCAGTTATGGTTGGGAAAATGTGTCCTTAGTTTATGTTTGGTCTCCCCAGTGTAGAGAAGACCACATCGGAAGGAGCTGATGCAGTACAGTAGGTTGGAAGGGAGACAGGTGAATCTCTGTTTCACCTGGAAGGACAGTTTGTGGCGCTGGATTGAGGTGAGAGAGATTGTGTGCCAGCAGGTGATGCATCTTTTCCGTTTGTAGGGGCAGTTGTCAGTGGGGATTGGAGGGTTTGTTGGGGAGTGTGGCATGCACCAAAGATTAGCGAAGGGAATGGTCCTTGTGAAAAATGGGCCAGGTCTTGGGATCCAACCTAGTTTACTGTATCTGGTGCTCCCAATGTGGTCTTCTCTACATCAGCGATCCCAAGTGTAAACTAAGGGGATGTTTTGCTAAGCATCCCAGCTGGGCCCCCAAGGGCTGAGCTGACCTTCCAGTAACTGCCTATTTCAATTTCCCCTCCCACGCCTTTCCAGCGTGGCCATCCTTGACTTCCTCCATTGCCACTATGAAACCAACCGCAAATTGGAGGAACAACATTTCATCATCTGTCTGTGCAGCCGACAACCCGGGTGACTCAACATTGAGTTCTCCAATTTCAAATAACCTTCCCTCCAAACCCCCAAATACATTCCCAGTCCCTCCTCCTCCCGTCCATTCCTCTGATCATCCCTTCTTCCATCTCCCAACTGGATTAATTCCTCCCATCAACCAACCCGGGCATAACCTCTACTTTTATTCACCTATCCCCAACTCACCATCCTGTCTCCAACTCCCCCACCCTGCCTCTTTAAATGTCGACCCCTTTAAACCCCCCACACACCCCCAGTTCTGAAGAAGGCTTTGACTCAAGTCATTGACATCTCACCTCCTGATGCCGCCTCTCTTGTTGTGTTGTTCCAGCGTCCTGACTGTCTACTTTGAATTCCAACATTTGCAGATTTTTAAAAATATCTCTTCTTGCATAAGAAACAACAGAGAGTGAATGGGCTGTGTCTCTTGTTATCGAATAGTTTCGATGGGCTGAATGGCTTTCTCACATTCCAATAAAATCAGCTTGAGATGCTGAATGTGCTCCTCTTTCTATACTGTGGAAATGTTCAGGGTCCAGCAGTGCTGACACACAAATGTTACCTGCACGTTAACAGCATGAGCTTGAATATTGTCCAGGTTTTGATGCTTTTCACTGAACATCTTCACTTCTGATTGAATGATGGAAGGAAAGACATTGATGATGCAGCTGAAGATATTTGTGCTAAGGAAGGTACCCTGAGGATCACCGAAAGAGATATCCAGGGACTGACAGGATTGATGTCCACCAGCCACATTGTGTTCTGAATGACGCAACCAATGGGGAATTTACAACTGATTCCTATTAAGTTCAGTTTTTTTCCGACCCTTTGAAACCTTGCTCACTCAAATCTTGATGTAATGTCATGGACAGTCTCTCTGACGCTGTGTTCATATCTTTTGCTCATGTAAATAGGCCAAGGTATATGTGTGGGGTTTTTTTCCTTCCCTCAGAGGATAGTGATTGTTGGTGTCTCTCTATCCCAGACATTTGCATCCCTGAAATGATTGGGAGGGGTTGAGGAGGGTGTCAATTAATTTTGAGAGAGTCGAGGGCTACAAAGATTTGGGCATGAAGGAGAAATCGCTGCCAAGAGGAGGTCAGCCATGACCTTACTGAAGGGAAGGGCAGATTTCAGGATCTAAATAGCCTCGTGTTATTCCAACATTCCCCAGAGTCCAGTCAGTTTGTGGCCTCTCCAATTTTCTGTGTTATTGACCTGAAGTAGCTGAATAGACTGATCCTATCGCTGCATAACAGGATACTGGTGCTCCATGAGAAAATCTTGGTACAATTGTATAGGTTCGATGAGCTGATTGGCCTCCTCCTGTAACTGTATATCAGGCTCCCGGGTTTGAAAAGCCTTATCTTGTCCTGGTGTAACTGAAATCCATATTGACTAAATCTACCACCCTAGCAGGAAGTGAGCACTGCAGATGCTGAAGATCACAGTCCACAAGTGTGGTACTGGAAAAGCATGGCAGGTCATGCAACATCCGAGGAACAAGATAATCGATATTTTGGACATTCCTGATGAAAGGCTTATGCCCGAAATATTGATTCTCTTGTTCCTGCCTGACCTGCTGTGTTTTATCCAGTACCACACTTTTCGACGTCTATTGCCCCAACCTAGTCAACTTTCCTGGTCACGTAATCAAATAACTTAACGAAATTTTTCAAGCATGATCTCCCACGCACAAAACCATTCTCAATATTCCTTATCAAACCTTGTCTTTCCAAATTAATGTACATCTTATCCTTCAAAATTTACTCAATTTTAACAGATGTTAAACTCACTGTTCACAGTTTCAAGTCATTCTTTAGTAAGGACTCAATGTTTGACATCCTCCGGCCTTCCAGGATCTAAACTCCGGTTAATGGTGATCAAAATCATCATTCAGGTCCCGCGCAAATGCTTCTCTAGCCTCTTACCGTGTTCTTGGATATATCTGGTAAGGAACGTGAGATTTATCCAACCTCAAGCATTTTAGTATGTCGAGTACCTCCTCTACTGTGATATGGACTGTCCCTAAGAAATCACCATGAACTTCGCCAAGTTCCTAAGTATTCATGCCTTTCTCCATGTTAAACACAGAGGAGAAATTTCCATTGATGATTTCACCCATCTCTTATGGTTCCACACGTACATGTCACTTTGGTCTTTGAGGGGTCCTATTTTCTAGCTAGTTATTGTTTTTACATTGATATACAAAAGTACCATTTTGGATTCATCTTAATCTTCTCAGCCAAGGCTCTTTCATGTCCCCTTTCACACTACTGACTTCCTTCTTCAGTAAATTCCTGTATCCCTTATATATCTCCAGGGATTCACTTGATCCCAGCTGCCTGTAACGGAGCTGCTTTTTAATTCTGGTCAAAGCCTAAATATCTCTTGTCATCCATGGTTCCACATTCCTGCCAACTTTCCTTTCACCTCCACAGTAACAAATAGACCTTGAACTCCAGTATCTCACATTCAAAGGACTCCCAGCTGCCAGAGGTCCCTTTGCCAGCAACGAACTATTCCAGCAAACCCCTGCAAACCCCTAACTAATTCCATCTAAATTTGTCTGACCCCAATTTAGAAATTGAAGCTGTGGACCAGTTTTGTCTCTCACCATAAATATGTGAAAATTAATAGAACTATGGCCATTGGTTCCAAAGTACTCCCACACTGTCACCTCCGTCACCTGTTCTGTCTTATTTCCTAAGAGTAGGTCGAATTTTGCTCCTTCCCGAGAAGGCCAAACTACATACTGCTTGAGGGAAATTTTCTGGCGCAATTAACGGATTCCACCCCACCAAATCCCTTAACGTGCTGGCAGCGCCAGTCAATGTTATAAACATTAAAATCCCCAATTATGACGATCCTTTTACTTTTGCATATCCCACCTGTCTGCCAGTATATTAGTTACTCTAATTCCTGGTGACTATTTCGGGGCCTATAGCACAGCCCCTATAACATCACCATACACCTTCCTACTTATTAGCTTCATCCACAAATCCTCTCTGTTTGATCCTTCAGTTACTTCATCTCTGATTACTGCTGTGATACTCCCCTTAATCAGAAATGCAACTCCCCCACCACTTTCCACCATCCCTGTCCTGCCTAAAGCAGCTATACCCTGGCACATTAAGCTGCCAGTCCTGTCCCTTCCTTAGCTATGTTTCTGTAATGCCTGTAATATCCCAGTCCCCCATAGCTATTCATGCTCTGAGTTCTTCGGCCTTATCTGTCAGTCATCTTGCATTGAAATAAATGCAATTTAATTAAAGCAGGCATTCTTGCTCTCTGTTGTCTTCCAGCCTGACCTGTTTTTTTCACTTTACTGTTTCTGATTACTGTATCTCCTTCCAGCCTCGCACTTGCCTCCCTGCTCTTGAGGATCTCACCTCCTGCCAATATTGTTTAAATCTTCTCTTGGAGCACGAGCAAACCTGCCTGCCAGGATATTAGTCCCCCCTCCAGTGCATGTGCCACCTGGCCCTGTTGAACTGGTCAACTCTGTCACAGAAAAGACCCCAATAATCTAAAAATCTGAGTGCCTTCCCCCTGCATAAATTCTTTAGCTATGCATGTATCTGCCATATCCTTCTCTTTTTACTTTCATCAGCTCATCAAACAGGAAGTAATCAGGGGATTACCACTTCGAGGTCTTGGTTATTAACTTTTCTCCTAGCTCTCTGTAATCACTCTGGAGGACCTTATTTCTATACCTATGTGTACAATGACTTCTGGCTGCTCACCCTACCCCTTGACAACGTTTTGCAACCACTCGGAGACTTCCTGCAACCTGGCACTTGGGACGTAGCACAACTTGCTGGATTCCCGTTTGAGGCCCCAGAATCTCTAAAGTGTCTCTTCAACAATCGACTCTCCTATCTCTAAGACTCTGCTTAAATTTACGCTTTCCCGCTATGCTCCAACACCAGTGGTATTACCACCAATTTAGCTACCGCTGCTTTCCCTTGAACGGTCGTTCCCTTTAACAGTATCAGAAGTGGTATACTTGTTTTCGTGGGGAATGGCCACAGAGGATAACTGCACTCTCTGCCTACTCCCTTTGTAATTCCAAACCTACTCTTTGCCTGGAACATGATAGGGAGCAAGGACTAGCTGTTGGATTAAATTGTGTTTATTTAAATGCATCAGGGCAGACAGGTAAGATTGATGAACTCAGGGCATGGATGTTTATGTGGGACTGTGCCGTTATAGTCAGAACAGAAACATGGTCAGGGTGGGTCTTGGGCGTGACCACCACACTAAAGCAGTTGTATGTGAAGTTTGCAGCATCTCCGATAATCCTGAGTGCTTCCAGCTCCAGCTCCCAAACGTGGTCTCCCAGGCGCTGCAGCTGGGTGCACTTTCCACACGTGTAGTCAACAGGGACGGTGGAAATCACTCTTAGCTCCCACATCCCACAGGATGAACGTGGAACTGGCCTAACTGCCTTCTTGACTGCTGTAATAGTAAACTAAAATGACTTTATTTGAGCTTGCCTGTACTTTTTTTCTGAGCTGCTGCTGTCTGAAGCCTCTCTAACCAATGACTTACTACTTACTCTGCTACCAACTGCATTTTCTCCACTCCTCCACACTTACTTTTGTTTCGTGAAGAAGGGAGACACTACAGAAATGCGGTGTTTGTGCCTTAGACATTCCTTGACACCAAGCCCATGATGACGTGCTATCCTGCTGGTTGTGACTGCACTGAGCCAAATATTCGCCCCAACAGCCAATCCGCGTTGTTGCAGTCCTCTGGTCCTTTCTATCTATTACTACTGCATTTATGAAATCCTTGAATCTGGCGATTGCATTCCAAACTGTATCTCACTCCAAAGGGAGAGAAGTTACGTTCCAGTGAACACAGGGCTGTTGGAAAAAGAATGGCATTAGACATTGGAGCAAAATTCTTGCTATCCGCGCACTTAGTCTGCTTTTCTATTCAATTTCGTTGTATTTATTCTGAGAATCCCCATTCTATTTGACTCCATTTTACCTATAACAAACCCTTGTTTAAAAATCAGTCTGCCTCAGCCTTCAAGATGTTTCGTGATCTATCCTCAACAGCCCTCAGAATTTTCTACAATTATTTCACTCTCACTGTTGGGAGACTTGATGGTCTTTAATCCCATGCCTTCGAGGAATTAAGGGCTACGGGGAGAACGCTGGTAAGTGGAACTGAAATGCGCATCAGCCATGATTGAATGGCGGAGTGGACTCGATGGGCCGAATGGCCTTACTTCCACTCCTATGTCTTATGGTCTTATGGTCTTATTTCTAGCACTCTATGTGAGAGTTGTGCCAACGTAATTTATTATCATGTCCCATCACACTTTCTCTGTGGCCAGAGACAAGAGAAAAATAAAAAATGTCAGAGCGTGTGCTCTTCTCCCTCATTTTCCACATCAGCCTAAGTTACAGCTCACCCAGATCTCAGGATTTGGCCACTCTTTTCCCTGCATAAACTTTCAATTTGTCCTTGGCTTCTGTATCAAATTGTTCAAGGAACACACTGTCACTGTCCCTGAATCCAGGAACTACTTCTCCCAACTGAAGACCGATATGAAGCCCGCGGTTAACATATCCTGTGCCCCGTGCACAGGTTGCCCCTTTTGTCTCTACTACCCTCCCCCCTTCTTTCTGCTGTTACCCTCTTTCTCTTAATAAACTGATATAATGTCTTTGGATTCTTGTTAATCTTACCCACTAATGTTTTATCACGATTCCCCATTTGCACTTCCACTGAAGTTTTAAGATTAGCCCGACTCTTTCAATATTAATTTAGTGCATCCATTGACCTGCTCACTTTGTACCTGCTTTAAGCTTCTCTTTCGTTTTTAATTCTATTCTGATTTTTTTGTTGACACCCGAGGTTCTCTGGGCTTGTTTTCCAAATTTTCATCTTTCGTGTAACACGATGGGTGGGCACTCTTATTAATTCCATTTTGATCAACTGATTCCCCAACCCCCCCGCCACATGCAGTTCTGCTATAGTTTTACCCAGCAGCCACTGTACTCTGGACAGTTTCCATCATATTTTTTCATAAAATCGGTCTCCCCAATCCAAAATCCTTTTATTTACCTGATAGTGCATTTTTAAAATCTTTTCCTTACCAAACATAAAATGCATGATGTCATGGTCACTGGCCTTATAATGCTCTCCTAATCCTGCCTGCAATATCCTGACTGGCTTCATTCCCCACAGTGAGGCACATCATTATCGCACCCATTGTTGTATCTGCTCCATGATGATACAAAGAATTTCTGGAAAAATGTCAAGGCATCTGTCCCCTCTTAAAATACTATCACTGCCCGAATTAATGCTTGGAAATGAAATGCCTGTATATAATAAACCTATTATTGTTTTGACACACCTCAGTAAATTGGTTTTATATCTGCTCCTGTACTTTCTTTTATCTGTGGGTCTATAATATGTCTCCAGCAGTGCCTCTGCCATGGTTTCGATCCTGAGCTCTAACAACCAAGCCTCATTAGAAGATCTTTCCAAGATATCGCCCCTCCTTACTGTCGTAACTGACTCCATAACTCATCATGCAACACCACCTCCTCTTTTACCCCTCTCCTGTCCTACCTATAGTTCTTGTACCACAGGATATTGAGTTGTCAGCCCTGACCTCCCTCAAACACATCTCAGTAATGGCAACAATGTCACATTTCCACATGTCACCTTGTTCCATTATCACATCTGTCTGTCTGATAACATTCCCAGCATTAAGGTAAAGCGCATCCACCCTGGAATATAACACCTGGAATACTCTGTACCTCGGAGTTCTTCAGTCATTCACTGTTCCTATCAAGCTGCCCAATTCATTAACCCAAACTGTAACTCTGGGACTGAATTAGTAATTGTTGAAATGCAATTTCGTTTTTAATAAATGTATTAATGTAATGCATTTTTGCAGAACTGAGCAGTATGTTCCACAGATAATGAGTTTCTGCTGATTAAATCCCTGCTCAGAGTGCAGAGGGGACAGCCGTCAGTAATAGGGAAAATGAGGACGGCAGATGCTGGAGATCAGAGTCGAAAAGTGTGGCACTGATAACGAACAGCCAGTCAGGCAACATCTGAGGAGCAAGAGAGTCAAAGATTTGGGCTTCACCACTTCATCAGGAGTGTATTCATGCCTTCCCATATTTTTAATTCCATGGTTCACAGGATATTGGGAACCATACATGCTCAGTGAAGCAGCATGGTATTATAGCCCTAAAATAGAAACAGTCAATCAGTTGGTTGGACAGGGAGTTGACAATTTCAGGTGAAGTACAGACTAATTGAAGTACAAACATAAGAATAGACAAATCCCCCGGGCCAGAGGGGAAGCACCCTAGGTTGCTACAGGAAGAGAGGGAAGAGATTTCTGTGCCTTTGGCGATGATCTTTGCGTATTCACTCTCCATTGGAGTAGTACCAGATGATTGAGGGTGGCAAATGTTAGTCCCTTGTTCAGGAAAGGGAATTAGAATAATCCTGAGAATTACAGTCCAGTCAGTCTTACATCAGTATTGGGCAAAGTAGTGGAGAGGATTCTGAGAGACAGAACTTAAGATTACTTGAAAAATCATAGCTTGATTAGAAATAGCCAGCATGATTTTGTGAGGGGAAAGTCATGCCTCCCAAACCTTATGGAACTCAGTGAGGATGGGATCAAACACATTGAGGAAGGTAGAGCAGTGGATGCGGAGTGCATGGATTAAAAAATTGTTTGATCACGGTCTCCATGGTACATTCATTCAGAAAGCAAGGAGGCTTGGGATAAAGAGAAACTGGTCTGTCTGGATACAGAATTGACTGGCCCATAGAGATACAAAGTGGTAGCAAATGGGAAGTATTCAGTCTGCAGCTCGGTGAAAAGTGGTGTTCTGTAGGATTCGGTTCTGGGAACTCTGCTGTTTGTGGTTGTTATAAATTATTTGGATGAGGAAGTGGAAGGGTGGGCTGTTACACTTGTCGATGGAACAAAGGTCGGTAGAATTGTGGATAATGTGGAGGGCTGTTGTAGATTGCACTGGGACATGGACTGGAATGACTGGGCTGATAAGTAGCAGGTGGATTTCAACCGGGGAAAGCGTGAAGTGATTCATTCTGGACAATCAAAGATGAATGCAGAATGCAGGATAAAAGATAGGTAGTACTCGTCAGGTCCGCACCAATTCACCCTCCTCTCTTGGCACGTTCCCCTGCCACCACAGGAATGTAAGACCTGTGCCCACACCTCTCCTCCCTGGCCCAAAAGGTCCTTCCACATCCATCAAGGTTTCACCTGCAGTTCCACACATGTCAGCTACTGTATCCGTTGCTCCCAATGTGGTATTCTATATGTTGGGGAGATAGGACTTCTACTCGCAGAGCACTTCAGAGATCATCTCTGGGACACCCGCACCAACCAATCCCACAGCCCCGTGGCCGACCGCTTCAACTCCCCCTCCCACTCTGCTGAAGACATGTAGGTCCAGGACTTCATCCACCGCAACTACCTTAGCACCTCATCTTTGACCTCGGGACACTCCAACCCCATGGCATCAATGTTTCCACATTTCCCCTCCTCCAACCTTATCACAGTTTCAAACTTCCAGCTTAGCACCGCCCTCATGATCCATCCCATCTTTTTAGTAAAAGTGGGAAAGGGTTTTTTTAGATTCCCTACAGAGTGGAAGCAGGCCGTTTGATCGAACAAGTCTGTACCAAACCTTCGAAGAGTAACCCATTGCTCTCTGACTAATGCACCTATAACTATGGGCAATTTAACATGGCCAATTCATCTGTCCTGGATATCTTTGGACTGTGGGAGAAAACCGGAACACCCGGAGGAAACTCATGCAGACACATGGGAGAACGTGCAAGCTCCACACAGAGAGTCGCCTGAGACCGGAATCGAAACTGGTCCCTGGCACTATGAGTCACCGTGTCCACCTGTCCATCTTCCTTCCCAACTATCCACTCCACCCTCCCCTCCGATGTATCACCCTTACACACACCTCCATTCAACTATCGCACTCTCAGTTACCTTTCCCCAGCCCCGACCCCTCCCATTTATCACTCCACCCTCATGGATCCCATTCTCATTGTTGACTAAGGGCCTTTGCACTAAATGTCGATTTTCCTGCTCCTTGGATGCTGCCTGAGCTGCCGTGCTTTTCCAGCTGCAGCCTCACGACTTTAACTTCCAGCATCTGCTGTCTTCGCTCTCGCCTTGTTAACATCTCCACTCAGTGCCTGTCCAGATTGCAGGCGTATGGAGTCTGGGAGGTACGCCAGATGTATTCACCGTCAGTAATTTGTGTGGTGTGCTTCTGACACTCCATGTCCTCACATATGCCCTCCTGGGCCAGGGCCTGACTGAAAATGATTTTGTCAAGCTTGGTTGCTCGCGAGTCAGTGATGTCTAATTTGGACAGCATTTGTACTTACATAGAGACTAATGATAGCCTGGTGGCTAGTTTTCCCACCTGGCCCAAGGTGGATTCCAAATGATTTGTTGTGAAATAATGATTGAATGGCTGCCCCGAATCACGTGGTCGTGCTCTGGATACATTTCGGTGCAAGCCAGGATCTCACTAAGTGCCTCAGGCAGCCATAAGCTTCAGTAACACTCTGCCTGAATTCAGATCCTTTTAAATCTATTTTCAGCGAAGCTTATGATTGCAAGGTGATGAGTTTATGATCCGATATTTGCAATGTTTCATGAATTGCGCAAAAATTACATGTGAAGTTTGATTATTCAAACAAACAATAATTGTGTCACCTCTGAAAACAATGAGTTTGATGTTATATTTATGGAACAAAAATACAAACTTCTGTCAACATTTAATGACTCATAAATAAAGAATGAACATTTTATTTTATTTCGAACTAAGAATATGCTATCTGACCACAGGCGTGATTACAATTGCATACTCATTGTCGGTATTCAAATAAATACATTGCTGCACCAACATTTGGAAAGTGCTTGGCGTCTCACCGATTATGTATTCAGATTGAGAAAATAATTGAACAACTAGATTGAAAAAGCGTTCTTATATATTTAAATAACAAACAGTTTAATTTCTCACTTGAAAGCACGAACCTTCAGCTATTTACCAATAATTGAGAAATGACAGTAATTCTACATGCACTGTGAATATCAACTTAAATAACTGATTTATAAAATTACGTTGAAGCGAACAATAATTTGAAATCTTGCACTTTTTAAAAGAATGAAAGGCATTTAATGCGACATTTGGTTAGTGATAAAAAAAAACAATGAACATATTTCCGTATGAGAGAAAAGTCAAACATTTACACATTGTTTTGTGCCAAAGCAAAGAAATATTTGTTTTAGTAATTTGGATACAAGATTTAAAATGTTTATGTACTGAGTAATAATTAGACTTCATCATCAAGCTGACATTGCAATACTTGCATTTTAAATGGTTATGCTGCAGCAAATATGATCAGATATTTGTCGGCATTTACAACAGGAAATAATCCAATCCTGATGTTGACTTGCATCTGTACATGATAGAGCACAGAATTTTAATGGACAGAAGGAGTTTATTGGGCCACTGTATATGCATCAGCTCCGGAAATGTCTCCCAAACTCCTCCCATTTGCCATCCGGTCTCTGCAGCCCTTTACCTTCGTAACTTACAAATATATATCCCGTTCCCTTTTGAATTTTCATTCACAACTCTTCCAGGCAGAGCATTGTAAATTCTAACAAATCTCTCAATAAAGAAGTTTTTCCGTATCTCACTCCTAGCTCTTGTGCTGACAATCTTGAAACTAGGACTCAGAGATGCTGTAATGCCAACGAACAGAAACAGAGTATTCGTATTTTAAGCTGCCATTTTTTCCATAATTTTGAGCACTGCAATAAGTTCACAGCTTTGTCCGTTCTGCTTAATGAAGAGTAACCCTAATTGTTCGCATCCTACCTTCAACCAGTTCGTTCATTCCAGTTGTCATTCCGATTATTTATAAGGTTACTGGTATTCTTCTACAAAGTAATGTGATGTGTGTTTGTCTGTGTGCATGCGTATGAGTGTGTGTGCGTTTGAGAGAGAGAGAGACAACAAACAACTGGAATGTGGTTAAAGAACTAGTACGGGGTGAGGGATTCAATTTTTGGATCATTAGGTTCTCTTCCAGGGTGAGTGAGGGCTTTCAATAATGGATAGGTTGCATCTTAACTGGAGGAGCACCAACATCTTTGTGGGGTGGTTTGCTAGTCGAAATTGGGTGGATTTAAACTAACAAACCAGGAGGCTGGAAACCAAAGCAGCTAGTCAGAAACTGAGCAGAATGTAGAGGTGAATAGGACAGCAGGCATGGCCAGTCTCATGACCATGATGAAGGATGGAACAGGTCAATTCAAAATGTGAGTTGGAGATTGGAATAAATGATAGAGATGAGGCGCATAATTATCAGGGATTAACAAATAAGGTTGGGCAGTGTGGGGGATGTGAGGGAGTGACGTGTGTGAGATCAGGAAGCTAGTGTACAAAAATTATTAGAAGGGAAAGACAAACCAATAAAACCTATTTTAAAACTTTGTACCTAAAAGCACAAAGTGTTTGGAAAAAATATTGATGAGCTGACAATAGGTAAAGAGACAAATGGATATGACCTGGTGCGGATTGCTGAAACATGCTTACACGGAGATCAGGACTGGCCAGTGACCTGTCCAAAGGCACTCACTATTCTGGAAGGTTAGACAAGGAGGAGCAAGAGGTGGAATTGATGTATTGGTTAAGTATGATATCAAGGCTGCATTAGGATATGATATTGGCACGAGGGAACGACATGTAAATCAGTCCAGACATAAACAAAAAGCAAGAGAAGAAACCTCTTGGGAAGAGTAATGTTCTGCTACTGTTCCCCCTAAGTATTTCTGAGGTTAGAAATAATGACGGCTGGTGACAAGGGCACAACAGTGGGAAGAACATGCACATTGACTCAATTAATCAACTTGGCAAATGTAGCCTCGCAGAACAGTTCGCAGACTGTATGAAGGATAGTTTTTGAGAGCAACATGTCATGGATTCAACCAGAGAACGGATTACTTCAGCTTTGATATTATGTGACAAGGAAGGATTGATAAATGATCTTGCAGCTAAGGATCCTTTTAGAAGCAGTGACCGGAACATGCTGTAGTTTTAAACTCAGATTGGATGTATAAGGACAGAGTCACATATGACGGTTTTAATGTTGAGCAATGATAAATATATTGGGCTAAGGAAGGAGTTGGCTTGGGTGGACTGGCCAGGAAAGAAACAAAACTATCAAGGGCAGGACAGATAAAAAAAAGGTAAAGACACAACGAGATACTAAATATCCTCTCAACTAAAGTATACTGGTGAGGGGAAGTGGAATTGCGAAATGGAGAAAAATCATCCATGATTTGACACGGAAATCAATAATAGCATGAGGGAAAAGTCTCAGGCAAATCATATTACACACGTTAGTCGCACTCTGGAGGAGTGGGCAAGGCAGTGACACAGTGGTGTTATCGCTGAACTTTTAAGCGAGAGACCCAGCTAATGTTCTGATGACCTGGATTTGAATTCTGCCATGGTAGATGGTGCAGCTTGAATTCAAATGTGGAATTAAGAGACTGACGGTGATCATGAGTCGATTTTAAGGGAAAACTCATCTGGTTCACTAATGCCCTTTAAGGAAGGACACTTCCATCGTTACCATAGATTCATCACTCTCTGGCTGAAGACGTTTCTCATTATCTCCGATATAAAAGGTCTTCCCTTAACTATGATACTATGCCTTTGGGTCCTTTCCCTCCTAAGAATAGAAGCATCTTTCTGACATCGACTCTGGCCAGACATTAAGTACTTTGCATGATTCAATTAGATCCCCTCATCCTTCTCAACTTCAGCGAGTTTAATCCCAGAGACCTCGTATGTTAGGTTTTTCATTCCTGAGGCCATTCCTGTGAACTGCCTCTGAACACGCCCTGGGGCAGTATATCCTTCCTGAGATATGGGGCCCAAAACATCACACAACAATCCAAATGTGGTCTGATTAGAGCGTTATAGAGTATCAGAATTACATTCATGCTTTTATATTCCAGCCCTCTCAAAATAAATATCATCATCCCATTTGCCTTTGTGACCAGCCTTGCCACATGAAATAATGAAGTTATGATGGACAATAACAAATTACCATGGAGTTACAAAAATGAACAATGATTAAAACATGCTGGGAAATGGATCCCGGGCTTGAGAAAACTCTCTGTGCTAATCCACATGCTGCAGAATCCAGACAGGCTGCAGCTACCCACAGACGGTTTGTAAACAAACTTGACAGCTATAGACCCTGCAATACAAACCTGGAGTTGAATTTGAATGTGACAACGGGATGCCTCCCTTGGGCCATCAATGTGCTGCCCCCTGGTTGGGTCTGATTGATCAGAGTTATCCAACATAGTCATTCTGTTGACAGATCTTCCATATCTTCCCAAAATGAGGTGAAGAATCTGAAGAATAAGAATCACCGCAAAACCACACTTGAAACAGAATTCATTCAGAAGAAGTGAGACCACATCGAAAGAGCTATGGTCATAATGACATGCAAAGCAGTCCAGAGAAGATTCACTCAACTGATTCCTGTGAAGAATTGTACTTCAGGAGGAAATATTGAGCAGACTGGCCCTGGATCTCCTGGGGTTTAGCTGGACAATATGTGATCGTGTTTAACCCCAGAATATTCCGAATCGTCTTTTTAAGTTGAATTTTGAAATAATACTTCAGTTTATATGAGAGATTACGATAAGTGGATGGAAAGTAAAACAGAAGAATATCTCATTTCATAAGATGTGGGTTACTTCAACTCTCTGAAAGTGTTGTGTTTTTGTGAAACTATCCTCCCAGAGAGCGCTGAAGGCTGGGGAATTGAATATTCCTGAGGCAGGGGCAGGCAGATTCTTGACTAAGAATGACACACTAACGTTGTATGGGCAAGAAAGGAACACTTATGCCTGCTGCTAGTTTCTACTTTTTTGCTGTCTTCAGCTACCGAAAAATTAGAAGACCATTCTCATGAACATGAAGACTTTTCCTTTCAGATTGATGGGCACAACCTTCCAAATGTGTCTTTAAACAAGTGAAAAACTCCTTTGAAACTACTTTAGAAATTAGATAATGTCGAATAGATGTCTTAATAGTGCAGCTTCCTTTCAGTTGTTGTTGTGAGATGAGTTTCGTTCGAAAATCTGTTGCCTATGTTTAATTTCCACTCATAATGTGTTAGTGAACTCCAGTGGTCCACTTGGTGCAGGACCACCAGCATTTTTGTTTCAGAGTTTGTTACAGGATTCTGAACAAGTGACAGTGAAGGGACAAGGTTTTGCTTCAAGTCAGGATGCAATGTGACCTTGGAGATTATATTCTTCACCAATTGATGCTCACAAGCTATTGAAATGCTGAGATATTTCTTGTTTTCAAGAATTAAAGTGATAGACTCTTATGTGGCATCCAAACAGGTCATTCAGCGCAACATGTCTACACCAACCAGAATGCACCAAACTACATTAATGAAAGTTACCTCTAGGTGCATGGCCGACACTGCTCTGGCATTTTGTGCTCATTCAGCTGCTGATTAAATGCTGCATTAACTTGTGTTATTCGTGATCTGGGCTGTCAGTTGGCCTTTTATTTCAATGTATTCACGAAATGGTTTCTGCAAATGCATCACACTACTTCAAAGTCCGCAACAAGCTCATCTGATCAATAAACATGGTTACATTGTTCAATTTTTTATTTGAAAATTGGATTTTTCAAAAATTCATTTGGGATTTTAATGGAGATAGTCCAATATTAATTGCAGTTGAGAAGTTCCAGTCCAGATGGTGTTGGCCCATCCAAGTGGCTGTTGGGAGGGAGTACCAGCTGTACATCTCATGTGCCAGTTTAGCTGAGAGTAAGTATTACTGGTGGTTGATGTAGTGTAAAACAAGCCGCTGTACTGTGATTAACAGCTGGCAGAAAAAACGCAGTAAAACCGACTCTGTCAAAGCGAATATGTGGCAAGGAATTTATTATTCTGCAGAGAAATAACAACCTTACAACGAGAAGTCTATTTAACAATGAAGGAAAGTTTGTTTCTACGTTATTCTTGTCCTTACATGAATGGTGTCAAACAACTGGAATAATGTCCGTGGGCTTATTGAACGAAACTTGCACTGAGCATATGAATTATCTTGAATATTTTCAGGGATGGCCGGGCTGTCCTCGGATTAGTAAGTGCTGATGCTCCATGAGATGAAGCTGACTTGTAATCTCCACACTTACTGAGCACAGTTCAATGGAACAAACTAACAATTACCATTGAGTGGTGCTTCACAATATATCATGGAATCGTATAATAAAAAAGATGCCTATCAAATCTGGCACCAAGTGCTGATACAAGTGTTTTGCCAAGTTTGTACGTTTCCTTCCTCAACCACCCTCGCAGGCAATGCATTCCAGAAGCATATCGCCCTTTGGGTTCAAAACAGATTTCACTAATCCTCACTCAATCTCTTGTCTTTTACTTTAAACGTGTGTCCGCTTGTATTTAACCATTTGACCAAGGGGAACAGCTGCTGTCTGTTCACTTTGTCTATACCTCTCATGTTGTTATACACCTCTGTCAGGTTCACACCATAACCTTCTCTGCTCCAAAGTAAAGCAAAAGCAAATCTAGCCTATTTTCATAGCTTGAGTACTCTCTTCTGTTCTTATTCTTTCAAAGTGCAGCATCTTACATATTGCAGTGTTAAGTTTTTCGGTCATTGATCTGGCCATTGGAACAATCCGATTGTACTCTCCTGTAACTTAACACTTTCGTCCTCACTCTGAACAACGGAATAATCATTGTATCATCCACAACATTGTTTATCATGCTCTAACCCCCACCCCCATCTCCCAAATTCTTATCATCAACGTGTATGAATATCAGAAACAAAACTTGATTTTCTACCTGTTCTACAGTCGTTGTTGCAGAGGAATAATTGATAATTCCAGTCTATAGTTTTCACTCACCTGGTGAATTTGCAGCATGATGCAGTAGAGGGCTGTTATTAGGGAGCCATAAATACTCTTTTGTACATGGAACTGAATTCTGCTTTTATATACCTCCCCTCTGCATGAATTATTCATAAGGCTTGTACAGCATTATTCTTGGACTCGCTTTTGGCTCTGTACACTGCAATATTTCTATTTTATGTGGGCCTGCAGTTCATTCTTTATAGCATTCGCTGCAATCCCGTCAGAGCACAGAGAACTTTTTTTTAATCTGCAGGATGGACGCAGGCTCATTCATGAAGTTTGTTTGAAAGAATTAAGGTGATGAGGATAAATATTCAATTAATTTCTGCGTTATAAGCATACAGTAGAAGTTTATGTCACATTCTCATTTCTACATGGAATTGAAAACAAATTCATAGAAAAAACTCCCATCGTTCTGGCTATTTAGTGACATAAAGTGACATAATGTTGAGGTAATGAATTGGAGAGAAAAGAAAATGTCTGCTCTTGATGGAGATACAGAAATATAGAGTGGATGTCCAATGAACAAGAATCCTGTTAATAAAAGAAGTATGAGAAAGATATTCCTAATATTCAAAGGAAACCAGATCCCAATTTTCCTTAACAGTGATGTTTGATTACCCATCAATCTCGTTTTTCCAATTGCATGATATTACCTGTCATAGATGTTCCTTCTGACATACTACCTCACCCCCTTCCTACTCTTTCCTTATCCACCTACTTACCTTACATTGCCCCTTCCGCTGTGACTTACCCTTCCACTGAACATCTCCCTTCACACTTCTCACGCTGGGTGTCACATCAGTTCCCTATCACTCCCACTTTCCCTGACTCTCTCTTTCACTGTTTGCTCTCACACGAAATGCTGGAAATTGCTGACTTCTCTGCTACTACCTGTCATCAGTCAATGGTGCGTTTGAAATGATCACTATCCAACAGCAACAGAAAACAGCATGTTTGCCACTGTCTGATGCGCCGTGAACAGGATGGCTTTGTTAACTATTGGTGCAGAGTGGAGTTTCTTCTTGTCCCTCTATCACAACACTTAACCAAACAGTCTCATTACCAACGGGAGAAACATCTTGGGACAGAATTGGAAGTCATTGTATCAATTTTCTTTTGTATATTGTGAAGATATTGTTCAAACAAAGAGTATTCTTGTCTTTTGCTCCTTATTCTTTTAACTGATCCTCCAATATAATTTGAGGTGAGATCAGAGAGGCTGCCCTTTCAATCGAAGCAGGACTTGACTGAGCGTGGAATCAAGGACCCTGATCAAAACTGCGATTAATGGGAATTAGAGAACATTCTGCGCTGGGAATGGGAACAATGGGAAAACAATCTCCACAAGTTATCTTCCAAGTTACATGCCATACTGATGAGGAACGAACCAGTTGTTAAAACATCTTTGAATGTGCCTGCAAGCAACTCTGTGCGTATGTGCATCACTTGGACACAAGAGATTCAAGTATCCTGCACTATTTCACCTTTTCCAGAGTGATGGTGTTTGACACGTAAAATCTGCCCATGCTAGTTCCTTCCAAAACCCCTGGATAACTATGCCCTGTACCAATGTATCTTATGTTTCCACAGTTTCATCTAAAGTTTCAGAAATGTAAGACCTTGTTGAATGAGTATGACCCTAGTGACACCAGGAGCATGATATGATATTGAGGTAATGATTAGGATCCTTAATTCAATTGGTTACTTATAGAGGATTGATCATGTGATTCATGGCCGCAGAATTCAACATTTTCATGATGATTTATGACATGGAAAATGTTACTAATATTTAGGTCTATGTCAAATAAAAAGTTTTTAATATTTCATTCAATGACCAAAACCAAATACATGAGATTTAACTGAAATGGCAGCTTCACTGTTCCATTTCATATCAGAAAAATATCCACACTCCAAACGAAAAGGGAAGTTGGAAGTGGTGAAAAATTTAACAAGTCGAACAGCATCTGAGCAGAAAGAGAATTAACGTTCTGAGACCAATATGACTTTTTCAGAACAGACTCATGTTCGTCTCAATATATTAACTCTTTTTCACTCTCAAGATACTGACTCATCAATTGTGTTTCAACAACATTTTCCACTTGTATTTGAGATTTCCGAGTTCCCTCGTATACACTAGCACAGTGACATATTTGGGTGGGCGGCAAGGTGGCTCAGTGGTTAGCACGGCTGTCTCGAAGCACCTGGGAACCTGCGCTCAATTCCACCCTTGGGTCACGGTCTGTAATGAGCTTTCATATTCTTCCCGTGTCTGTAAGTGTTTCGTGCAGGTGTTTCTGATTCCTCCCAATTAACCATGAAAAATTGTTCATCTGTAACTACTTGCTTTACCTATGGGAGATAGAGGAATCGTGTAGGAGGTGGATCTGTGTCCAATAGTCTTCAGAGGAACAGTGTCAGTTCGATGGGCCAAATGCTTTATTTTAACACTTTAGAATTGTACATCATTATTATAACCAAAGCGGTGGTTCCTGGGGCAAAAATCTCTGTATCAGCACGTAATGAGCTACATTGCTACTGATGTTGTTCCGTATTCTTTCCATGGCCCTGCACATTGTGTTATCCATGTCGTGGTTTTTAATTCTGTGCATCGAAGAGCCAGGAGGGGACATGAGAAGTCGTTGGTAGATTGTGTCAAGGAAAATCCGAAGGCTTTCGATAACTATATCAGGAATAAAACAATGACTAAGTAAGATCTGGGCCTATCAAGCATAGTAGTGGTAAGTTGTCCTTGGAGTCAGAGGAGATAGGGAAAGCGCTAAGTGAATTTTCTCATCAGTGTTCACACCAGAAACTAGCTAATGTTGTCGCGGAGAATCCTGAGATACAGGTCAGTAGAGTGGTTGGATAAAGGTTCACAAGGAAGAGGTTGCAGCAATTCTGGAAAGTGTAAAAATAGATAGCTTCCCTCTGCCGGATGGGATTTACCCGAGGATTCTCTGGGAATCCAGGGAGGTGATTGCAGAGCCTTTAGCTTTGATCTTTATGTTGTCATTGTCTACAGGAATGGTGCAGAAAGCTGGAGAATAGCAAATGTTGTTTCCTTATTCAAGAAGGGGATTAGAGTCTAATTATAGACCAGTGAGCGTTACTTTGGTTGACTAAAATGTTGAAATTGTTAAAGAGATAGGGTTTAAACTCATCTAGAAAGGAATAATTCGATTAGGTATAGTCAACACGGTTTGGTGAAGGGTAGGTCGCGCCTCACAAACTGTATTGATTTTTTTGAGAAGGTGACCAGTTGGATACGGGTAAAACGGTTGATGTAGTGTATATGACATTCAGTAAAGCGTTTGGTAAGCTTCCCCATTGTAGACTATTGCAAAAAAAAAATACGGAGGCATGGGATTGAGGGTAATTTAGCAGTTTGGATCAGGAATTGGTTAGCTGAAAGAAGACAGAGGGTGGTAGCTGATGGAAAATGTTCATCCTGGAGTTCAGTTACTCGTGGTGTACCGCAAGGATCTGATTTTGGCCCACTGCTGATTGTCATTTTTATCAACGATCTGGATGATGGCATAGAAGGATGGGTTCGTAAATTTGAAGATTACACTAAGGTCGCTAGAGTTGTGGATAGTGCCAAAGGATGTTGTGGGTTACAGCAGGACACAGATAATTTGGAGGCTGGGCTGTGAGGTGGCAAATGGAATGCTATGCGAAACACTGTCAGGTGATTCACTTTGGATGGAGCAACAGGAATGGGCTCTTGGTAAGACTCGTGGTAGTGCAAATGAGTAGAGATTCCTCAGTGTCCATGTACATAGATCCCTGAAAGTTGCTACCCAGTTTGATAGTGTTCATCAGAGGGCATATGGTGTATTTGCTTTTATGACTAGAGGGATTTTGTTTCGGAACCCGGAGTTCATGCTGCAGCTGTACAAAACCCTGGTGCAGCCGCACTTGAACGATTGAGGACAGTTCTGGTCATCTTATTCGTGGAAGAATGTGGAATCATTGTAAAGGGTTCAGAGGAGATATACTAGGTTGTTGCCTGCTATGGAGGTAAGATCTTACGAGGAAAGGCTGAGGGACTTGAGGATGCCTTCATTTGAGAAAATATTGAGAGGTGACTTAATTCAGACATTTAATATAATCAGAGATCAGATAGGTTGGATTGCAAGAGCCTGTTTGTTTGGATGATAATGGCTAGCACGAGGATACGTAGCTTTAACTGGAGTTTTAATGGATATAGGACAGATGTCGGAGGTCATATCTTTACTCAGAGAGTAGCAGGGATGTGGAAAGCACAGTCTGCAACAGTAGTAGACTCACCACCTGTAAGGCCATTTCAGTGATCATTGGATAGGCATATGGATGTAAAATGGAGTAGTGCAGTTTAGATGGGCTTCAGATTGGTTTCTTAGGTTGGCACAACATTGAGGGTCGAAGGGTCTGTACTGCACTGTAGTGTTCTATGTTCTATATGTGCACAACCCTATCGAACTGTATATCCAGTGATTAAAACACTTATGTAGCATACTATTCTTTCCATTTGAAATTGCCCTGTCCACGTTCATCAAATGCATGTAGTGTGGAAGCAGGTCCTTGGAAGAGTAACCTGACCAGGCCCATTCTTCTACCCCCCGATATTGACCCCCTCACTATTGTGCCTAACCTACGCATCTGTGAACACAATGAGAAGATTACCTTGGCCAATTCACCTAATCTGCATATCTTCGAACTGTGGGATAAAACACATGCAGACGTGGGGAGAATATGCAAACTCCATACAGAGATTCGCCTGAGGTTGGAGTCGAACCAGGCCTAGCACTGTGAAAGTGTAATACTAATCCCTGCCCCGCAGAGCCACATCAACAATCAGCATTCTGTTGCCCATAATGTAATAAGTTTCGTTGATTTGCTTTGCATTTCATTCTGTCTGCCAGAAAGCGTGATGGTGACTGAGGAAATATCATTGTATTCCCCTCAAATCTCCACAACCACTGCTCCCATTCCTTTCTGTCTCCTAACTAATGTTTTTTTTTCATTCTGTCCCTGGCTCATTAATCAAGGGATTTTAATGAACAAGGTCTTTGTACATTCCATATTTTTGTCCCCTCTGTCTCTCTTCCCTGAGTGTGGTCATCTTCTTTAATTCATTAAAGCGACATGGGTGTAACTGGCTGGGCCAGTATATACTTCCCTTTCCGGTTGCCCATGAAAAGGTGTTGGTGAGCTGCCTTCTTGAACCATAGCAGTCCACATGCTGGAGGCTGCCAGTGCTTAGATCTGTCTGGTTTCATTTCTTTTTGACCTTGTAGTGATATAACTGAAAGGCTGACTTGGTCATTTCTGAAGGGCAGTTGAAAGTCAATCACATTGCTTTGGGTCTGGTGTCACATGTGGGCCTCACCAGGTGAAAATAACAGATTTCCTTCCAGGAAGGACACAAGTGTTCGAGGTGTTTGTTTTTATTTAACAGTTGACAATCTTTCATTAGAAAGTTAACCCAAATACTGCATTGAATTCAAATTCCACAATCTGATGAGGCGGGATTCAAGTCCAGGTTTGAGTCATTTGCTGGGCCCTAGATTAATCGTCTGGAGATAATAGCACTAGACCATTGCATTCTCAGGATTTTCACGGGTAATGGTAGTGTTGCTGTTATTGTGACTGAGGTACAGAAAGTTTTTCAGTAACATTGTCAACTACTTCCATGGAGAAAAGAACCAGTAGTATTTCAGCTCACGGGGACTGTGCAGAGCTGCAATGGGTTTTTTTTTAAAGCCAGGAATAGAATCTGAGGAGAGAAAGCCATTTCTTAACCCTGAGTGGGTGTGACACGTATTAAGAGATTTGACTTGGACCCATTACTGGAAAGTGAGAGGAGGTTCTCTGGATTATTTTCTTGGGTTTGTGTTATCAGCTACTACCATGACTTAGGGAAATCTGAGGGTCTGGTGGCCCCACTCTGGACAAGGTTTGGGCACTGCATTTTGGAGAGAGTCTGGATTTGCAGAGACTGCATAGGAAGGAGCAGGACCCTACACTATCCTTTCTGAGATTTCCACAAATATTTCCCAATGTTGAATGGGTTCCATGCGCAAAGTGTGAAGCCAGTTAATTTCAATAATGAGGAGGCCACAGAAAACTCCTCCAGCATAACCTGTAGTCTCACACCAGGGAGAGGACTGTACTCAAAATGCCCGCCAACTGTTTTGATTCTGGAACTTTCCTGGCAGGAGTGGGTGAAGCATCCATTTTGCCAGAGTGCTATCCTCTCATGTACTCACAAGGTAACAGAGGCCATCTCCGTTGGGTGAGGTGAATATGTTGGTTCTGTTTCCACAAAGGAAGGAAGAGAAAATCTTCCCGAAATGTTAGGAAACATGGTGACTGGCGAAAATGTGGAACGGCAAGAAGTTAGAAATATTAAAGAGGAAGTACTGGGGGAAAGAAACCAAAGCTCATTGTATTGAATGTTGTGACGTTGCTGGATTAAATGAGGTATGAATTGAGAGGGTTGCAGAGTTAGGGCTGGAGAGTTGTGCTTGCTGGGGAGCCCTTTCGGTAGCAGGTACAGAATGGCCTGATTCTGTACAGTCAATTCCTTAAATCTTTGAGGGAGTGCAAAGTTTGTCAAAGCTTTTTGTGTTATGGAAAGGGTACTGCAGACTTGGAAGTAGCTACTGCGACCAAAAATATTTAAATCAGGAGAGAGAGGGAAATCAGAATACCAACTGATGAATAAATCGAACTCAGATGTGAGGGAAAATAACAGATTGTTTTTTATGAATTCGTAATAACGAGATCTTTGGAGAATAATGATATGACTTGCGGAGTCAGCCTAGATTTTACAAAGGGAAATCGCTTTTGATAAATCATTTAGAGTTTGTGGAGGATGTTGATTGTGACATCGACAAATGAGAGCCAATGGGAACAGTGTATTTGAATTTTCAGGAGGTTTATGACAGGTAAGTGAAGAACGTTAAAGTCCTTGTGTAAGGGGTGAATATACTACATGGATTGAGAATTGGATAATGGGGAGAATACAGAGAGTAAGATTCTCCTCTCGACTAAAGGTCGTTGCTCATCGGGTAGCCCATGTATCAGTGCTTGGAGCACAGCTGCTCACAAGGCAAATAAATGAATCGAATGTGAGCAACAAATACAGTCCTGTTCATTTTGAATTTATTAGAAGATGAGAGATTGGGAACTGCAGTTATCACTTATACAATTCACATTAGCCAGCAAGTAATCAGGACAGTAAATGGTATGTTGTCCTTCATTACTAAATGATTTAAGTGTTGAAGTAACTTCATGTTCCTGCAGTTGTAGCGTGTGTAGTTATCTGTGTAGTTTGTCATGTTGGGGCATCAATGACATCTTACTATTTCTTTATAATTGACTTGAAGGGCTGAGTGACCTCTTCCAGGTCACACGGAAGAGACTCAAAGACGTGACTTGGTAAGTCCTTGTTCATTTTTAACACCTCGATGTGCTGACTACACTCCTTCCCTCCTTGTGTAATAGGCAGGAGGTACTGAATAGGCTATGTCTGTTCTTGCCAAATAGTTTCAGTGGGTTGAATACATTCCGTTGCAACCAGCTTGAGATGCTGAATGAGCTCCTCTTATTTAACTGTGGGAAAGAGAAATTTCTAGTAGGACTATTACAAGAATGTTATCTTCAATTTAGCAAAACAGTTTAAATGCTAATCAGGTCTTGCTGCACATGGACACGGATTGCTTCAGCAGTGGACAGGTGACAAATTATTTTTAACAATCTTCAGTGAACATCTCCCACTTCTGACTGTATGATGTGGGAAAGACATTGAAACAGCTGAAGAAAGCTACCTTGAGGATCCGCCCTGAGATATCCTGTGACAGAGATGATTGATCCTCACCAACCACGAATACCTTCCCTTGTCCTCTGAATGCATCTAACCACGACTCATTCCTATTGCATTCAATTTTGTTCGGGTTCCTTGAAATCCTGCCTTGATATCGGGGCCAGTCACTCTTACCACGTGTACATATTTTTATTCAAGTGAATTGGTCACGGTGTCTTTGTGAGCAGCGTTTCCTTCTCACAGAGGGCAGTGACTGTCGGGACTTCTCTATTCCAGAGAAGTAGGGGAGATAGATCACTAAGATGTTTAGAAGGGGGCACAATGGATATATGAGGCATCAGAATGTTGAGGGCTGCAGTGATTGAGCATAAAAGAAGAATTGAGGATTTTGCAGATTAGCTATGATCATATTGAAGGGAAAGACAGGCCAGAAGGGCTGAATGACCGATTCATGTATCTGACGTTCTCTCATTTTGTTATTGGGAAGTTATTTTCCTGAAAATTCTGTTATTGGATGTGGCAGTCAGGGAGAACAGAGGATTTTGTGGGCCATTTCTGGGTGAGATATGGGCTCTGTATTTACAGTAAATCTGAATCGGCAACATGACCAAGAAATGAAGACAGTTCTGTAAAGAAAGAGGAGTGAGATGTTTCACACCGTCATCTTCCCTTTCTTTTCCCAAGAATATTTTCCAACGCCATGTCAAAAAGTGTGTGACAGTCTTCATCTGCTGAATGGTTTCTGCTGTTTCTGTGCACCAGGTTACGGGGGTAAATGGCCTCCGACTGTTCCTGTCAAGCAGGTTTGAGGGGTTCAGTCGAACATAGGAACAAAGGACTTAGGAGAAGGGCTGCTGATTAAACTTTTGGAGCATTCTCCACCAGGCACTAAGATTGTGGCTGATCAGGTTGTGGCTTCAGCCTCACTTTCCTTTCTGTAGTTCATTGTCCTTTACAATCCAATATCGAAGTAGCATGGCTTGCAATAAATGCAAACACACAAGCACCACAAACTTCTGGGGAAGACCATTCTCACTCAAACAGCCCTTTGTGAATTTCTCCTCATCTCTGTTCAGACTGGGGCTGGAGAGGTCTCTGTTTCATTTTCTAGTCCCTCTCCTCCATTGGTCATGACACATTGTAAATGTGACTTGGTTGGTGATATAATCAATGATGTAGTTCTCAGACTAGGTCAGGTTCTTTGTTCGGGACAAGTCAGGTCGATAGCTTAAATTTGGAAAAGTAATTTACAAAAGTAAACTTACTTAACCTAATGGAAAGATACATAACAAGCAGTGTGGACAAATATGTACATTAATATTTATCTTTCAATGTATACTGAGAAGCAGTTTGTATACACAGAAACATACACATACACAGACACATACACTAAGACACTCACAGTGTCACACACACAAATGAACACAGACACACACATACACATGCATGAAGTCAAACAGAAAAAATCTCTGCCGAATATCAGCTTGAAAGAGATTTTCGTAGCAAAAGTTAAATTCAAGACAAAAGGAAATATTAAAGTGTATTCTGCATCTGACGTCATTCTGTTCACACAAGCTGTTGTCAATCGGATACCTTCCTGGAACATTTGGATTTGGCTGAATTCCCTTTGCTTCTGGCAGTGTGGAGATTCCAATGAATCCTCAACAAGAATCCTTCACGACTGCTAAAATTGCCTGATGAGTATTTCCCTCTCATACTTTGCTGTGAGAAGGAACAAGGAAACAAAAGAAACAATAAGTCTCTCGCAGGTTGCATCTTGTCCAACTTCTAAATGAAATATACAATAATGTTATCTGACCACCTAATTGGACCAAATGAAGCCTCCTTGAATATGCTCGGGATTGTATGACTCCGTCCCAGTTCCCTGATCCATGTAGGAGCAAATTTTTAAGCTATAATTTGAAGATGCGTTTGCATGTGTCCTTATAATATTGTACAATAAATTCATGTCTTTGGGCTATCTGTGTTAAAATGAATAGATTGTTCTCTTAAATTTGAAATTTTAGTTCGAGGTTCCCACACCAGAGGAAATGTCAATCAGCCAAGCACCTGATGCACTCTCCTCAAGATCTTATATGTTTCAGTATGAAACTCTGTCATTTCCAAACCTTAAGTGCCCTGGCCTTGTAGAGGTTTATAAAATTATGAGGGGGCATGGAAATGGTGACTACCCAAGGACATTTTCTGAGGTTGAGGGAGTCCAAAACTAGAGCACATACTTTGAAGGTGAGAGAGAAAGATTGAAAAGAAATAAAATGGTAATCTTTTCTCGGAGTGTATGGAATGAACTGCCAAAGGAAGTGTTGGTGGCTGGGAAAATTACAACAGTTAAAAGCCATTTGAATGGGTACTTGAATAGGAAGGATTATGGGCCAAGTGCTGGCAAATGGGACGTGATTAATTGAGGACTTCATGTCGTCGTGGACAAGTTGAACCGAAAGGTTTGTTTCTGTGCTGTATGACTGAATAAGGCCTTCTTTCCAGGAACACGTACATCTTTACAAAGCTTCAGAATCAATTTAATATATTTACTTTTCAGTTTAGGGAATCATTACTACACGCAATACATCAGATGTAGCCTCAGAAAGCCCCTGGACAGATGCAGTAAAGTATCCTGACAGGCTTTGCATGGAATATAATAATTCCATATACTTTCCTTACCACTTACCACATCGGCATAATAACTTTGTGTGATGCATGTACCAGGAAGCACAAATTCATTTGTACCACTGGGTTTTGTGATCTCTCTCCTTTTAAGGTGTTTACTATTGTTTTCCCTTTTGTCATAGCATAAACTTCATTCGCGCAAGTTATACTGTTTCTGCTAAAGGTTTACACACTAGCCTCCACTGTCTCTACCCCATTACAAACTCTCTATCTCCACTTGACATCTTATTGAATTAATATCTTGGTGGCTGAGCTGATTGAGGTCCAATCCAATCAGTACCCACATCCAAATCATTGACAGGTTTGAAATAGTTGTTGATCTTGCACTAATCTCTCAGGAACTCCACCACGGTAAAGATTTCCAAACTGAAAACAAATATCAATCCCTACTGTCGATTTCCTGATAGTTACTCAGGGTTTCCTGTTCCTGTGTAGCAGCTCGGAAAGTTTGGATGGCCTCCTCATGTGCTGTGTAAATCACTGAAATGGCTGAATGACTTTATCATCTTCCTTTGTAAATCCTTAGAGGGCAAAAAGATGTCTTGGTATCTCATTGCTGACGGGCTGAATTGGACCTTCCTCTCCCTCTGTAACAGAATCGAGGGTTTGAGTGAGAGAACAAGACATAGGTTCGGAACAGCAGGTGGCCATTCAGCCCTTCGCACCTGCTGCTCCATTTAGAATGTGCATTGTTGATGTGATTGTAACTAAACTTCCCTTTCCTGTCTCTTCCCAATAAACGTAGATTCTTTTGTTCATTAATGATCTATGGAACTCAATTTTGAATGTTATTAGTAATCCAGTCTTCACTGCTGCTTGGGCGTGGGAACACTACAGATCACACAACCTTAAAGAAAAAGGAACATCCCTGTCTCAGTCAGAAATGGAAATGCCCTTATTCTTAAAATGTGTCCCCCTCAAGCCAATCACCACTCTTTTGACACAGGGACACAACAATTAGAAACAGACATAGGCCATTCAAAACTCAAACCTTTCCACATTTCCTTTAACAACTGACAATCAAATACTTACCAAATTTAACCTCAACTGAGGTTAAATGAACTCCAGATACCACAAGCTCACAAGAGTGTAGGAAATTGGAACATAGAACAGTGCAGCACAGCACAGTCCTTCACCCTTCGATGTTGTGTCAACCTTTTATCCAAGTGTAAGACTAATCTAAACTTCAAACCCTTCATTTTATTATCATCCATGTGTCTATCCAAGAGTTGCTTGAATGTCCCTAATGTATCTGATTCTACTACCACCGCTAGCTGTGCATTCCATGCTCCTACCACTATCTGTAGAAAGAAAATACTGTCTCTCACCATGCTTCTCTTAATACCCCTATCAAATTGAATGGTAACTTGTCGGTACCTAAGGACATGGAGCCTAAGATCCGCCTGTTCCTCCACACGGCCAAGAATGCTACCTTTGACCCTGTAATCTGTATTTGAACTCGATCTTCCAAAATGAATCACATCAGAAAATAGGAAATTGGAGTGGAATTAAGCCATTTAGCCAATCGGATCTGCTGTGCCGTTTGAATATGGGTGAAACGTTTCTCAGCCACATTCTTCTGCCTTCACCAACTAATCAAATGGTTCTCTTACTAATGAATAAAGTATTTATCTCTATCTTAAATAAATTACATTTTCTGTGTGCAGGAGTGTGCATGGCGTAGTGTGAAAGTGTTGATACCTGCATCTATATGTGTTGTGTGTTTAATGTGTCTATGTATGTTTGTTTGTATGTCTGTCTGCATCTCTGTTAAACATGATCTTTGAAGGTTTTGGGGTAAATCCACTGAAACTGACACCAACACCCTCCCCCTTCCTCCATCTCTACTGTCTGTCAATTTTAAGTGTAGAGCCGTAAAGTGCCACCCTCTGCTGTCCTACCCTGGCTAAATGTCAGACTTTATTCTCTCTCGAATGACATCAAATTATGTAAATCTCTCAGATTGTACGGCTGCTTGGGTTTTCAAATAACGCCTTTTTAAGCACAGAGCACTTTCGTCTGCTACCTAGTGATATTGTTCTTGAGATGTTACCAACATCACTAGGTTAGTTTCAGGATTTTTCAATCTTTTCTCAGTTATAATTTGTAAGGGTGCATAACAAAAGATTTCAAGTTAAAGAACGTGTAATAAACTCATTACATCAATTTACAAATGTTTCAGTCGACCTTCATTGGATGCAGTTGCAATGGAAATACTCTTGATTGTGTAAACTCCGTGTCACGAAAAATCTTCAAAGACAAATCACTTCCACGTTGTAGAAGGAGCGCAGACATGACTCTACATGAGCATTCTCTGCTCTTAAGGTCCTCAGTACAATTATGGCACACCCTATACCTGCCTATATGTGTGTGTGCGTGTGTGTGTGGTGATGGTGCTGTCAGTTTGGATGGTGCCGTGAGCTGGATCCCTCCCAGACTGAAACTCTGATGTGAGAAAGTGAGGTCTGCAGATGCTGGAGATCACAGTACTGGAAAAGCACAGCAGGTCAGGCAGCTTTCGAGGAGCAGGAAAATTAACGTTTTGGGCTAGAGCAGTTCACCAGGAATGCCATCGATGTAGTCGAGTGTGAAGCCCAACTGAGGAGGCATTGCTTCACTTTGAACACCACAGAGGCTGACATATCCGCTATGCACATGGATACACAAAGAGACATACATGTCCACACAGAGGCGAATACAGACACACAAAGACACGCATTATTGGTTATGGATACACACATAAAAAAGAACTGACGCAGTAACACAGATACTAATACAGACATACAGAGACACATACCGATTCACTGATACGCAAGCACATACAGATACACTGTCATCAATACAGACATACTATACACACGCTGACACACTGATGTTGATACAGACGTCAAGAGTATGCCAGTATTTACTTTTCGCGTGGTGACATTCCCAATATTTCACTTGCTCTGTGTGGCGTGTGTCAAAATTTCTGTTGCACTGCAGGAGATCCTCTGCTCCCTCTCTTTCGCTTCCACATTTTTCTATGACAAGGCGACCAGAACTGAACACAATGTTCCACGTTTAGTGTTACATCACGGCGATGAACCCTTCCGCTAATTAAAGCAAACAGCCAGAAAAGCTCAACTCGCAACGTAAGCTGTTAAAGTACGAGTGACAAATCTCAAACTTTACTCTTTAAGTATAAATAATTTCAATTTATTACTTAACTCTAAAAGTGAACATTGAACAACAACTATTCACAACTCGAAGCCCCTCTTTCTCTGAACTGGTTGGTATTTGCCTCCAACCTTCTAACAACATAATGTTCCAATAAAAAAAGCTCATATTAAAATTGCAGCAACTTAATTTCAAAACCATACAGCATCTGACATCTCCATTGTCATCTTTCTTTCAGCTGAAGATCTTCCTGAGTTGTCTTCTGAATTTTAGTGCATGGATGTTTCATACAGAAACGGTATCTTTGTCAGAGAGAGTTTTGCATGGCCGTCTCTCTCTAGATGGCAGTTACTCTCAGCCTAACTCGCGAACTGCCTGCCTCTTTTATGCCACTCAATATATGATCATCTCATTGGTTAGATGTTGAAAAACAATAAATTCAAAATCGATTGACCTTTATGTCCTAGGGCATAATTTAAACGAAATGGTTAAATTTGAATTGTTGTCAATCAGCAACCAAAACTCAAGGTATCTGTTTCACAGCCAAACGTTGCATGCTTTATATTTTCCAGTATACTCTGGGACTGCTAGCTGGTCATACGACATGTGCGTGCAAGCTCTCAGTGCAGAACAACATTCACTCTCTCTTAAAAGGTACTATAAACACATTCAACTTCATAACAGTGATTTATTCCGATCTTTATAGAGCTGTTGCATAATCTCACAACTCTGAAACTCAGTTCCATAGTTTGTGAAAGCCAACACAATATACACTTTCTTAACAACCACATCAAACTGGGTCAAGAATAGGGTAGTGTTGGAAAAGCACAGCAGGTCAGGCAGCATCCGAGGAGCGGGGAAATTGATGTTTTGGGCAGAAACCCTTCATCAGATGATGAAGAGCTTCTGCTTGAAACATCGGTTTTCCTGCTCCTCGGTTGCTGCGTGACCTGCTATGCTTTCCAGCACCACCCTAATCTTGACTCTGATATCCAGCACCTGCAGTCCTCGCTTTTGCCGATTTACCATCAACCTGGGTGGTAACTGTGAGTGATCTCTGGATATGGAACCTAAGATCCCTCTGTTCCTCCGCACTGCCAAGAATTCTGCCTTTAACCCAATATTCTTCATTCAAGTTCGACCCTCCAAAGTGAATGACTTCACATTTTTCCAGGTTTAACTTGATCTGCTTCTCATCAGCTCAGTTCTGAATCCTGTCAATGTTCTTTTGCAACTTACAACATACCTCAACATTATCTAGAACTCCATCAACCTTTGTGTTATCGGAGAACGTACTAATCCGCACGTCCACGTCCTCCTCCAAGCCATTGGTAAAAGTTGCAAAGAGCCGAAGTCCCAAAACTGATTCTGCTGGACACCATTAATCTCAGAGCTCCAGACTGAATGCTTTCTATCTTCTACCAGCCTCAGTCTTCTATGGGCCAGGAATTGTGTATCCAGACAACCAGATTTCCTGCATCCCATGCCTACTTACATTCTGAATGAGCCGACTGTGGGTAACTTTATCAAACGTCTGCTAAAGTCTATATACAACATATCCATTGATCTACCTTCATAAATGTGTTTTGTCACATCCTCAAATGATTCAAAAAGATTTGTGAGGCATGACCTGCTACTCACAAAGGCGTGCTGACTATCTCTATCAAGGGATGTTTTTTTTCCACGTAATCATAAATCATCTCTCTCAGAATCCTCACCAATTCTTTGCCCACCACTGTCTTGAGACTGGTTAGTCTATAATTCCCAAGATTATTCCTATTCCATTGCTTAAACAAGGGAATAACGTTTGCCAACCTCTTTTCATCTGGCCTGACTCCAGTGGACAGTGAGAATGCAAAGATCATTGCCAAACGTACAGCAATCTCTTCTCTCGTTTACTGTAGAATAGTCACTTATATTGTTTTTGGCCAAGGAGAATTATCTATCCTTGTGTTTCTCAAATTTTTCGTCACACCCCCCCCCCCCCCCACGTTCTAGCATATCAGCCTGTTTCACGCTCTGCCCATAAACTTCAATACTCCTCTCAGTAGTGAATACTGAAGCAAAGCATTCAATAATGACCTCCCCTACCTCCCCTAACTCATGACGTAAATTGCCTCCACAATCTGTGATGAGCCCTAAGCTCACTCTGGCCGTCCTCTTGTTCCTGACATACGTGTAGAACATCTTCGCTTTTACCCACCAAGACTTTTTCATGCCCGCTTCTTGCTCTCCTGAGTTCATTCTTCAGTTCCTTCCTGGCTAACTTGTAACCCTCTAGAGCCCTGTCTGATCCTTGCCTCCTCAACCTTAAAATGATTTTCTTTTTCCTTTTGACTAGATGTTTACATCCCTTGGCACAATGAAAGTATGAAGCTGTAAATGGAGGGGAGCTACATATCCTGTCACTTCCAGCATGGGCTGCAAGATTCCCCACAGTGTGCAGTGATCTAACACAATGTAAATGAACAATGTACTAGGGTGATGGACACAGCTCTACATACTGGGAGGGTGACTGCTCCTGGTTTTCAGATCAATGCACTGGGGTGATGCACAAAGCCCTACATGCTGGGAAGGGAACTGCTCCTGGTTTACAGTTCAATGCACTGGGATGGCGTACACAGCTCGACATGCCGGGAGGGTAACTCCTCCAGGTTTAGAAATTAATGCACTGGGTTGGTGTACACAGCAGTACATGCTGAACTCAGGAGAGCAAGAAGCAAGCATGAAAAAGTCTTGGTGGGTAAAAGCAAAGATGTTCTATACGTATGTCAGGAACAAGTGGACGGCCAGAGTGAGGTTAGGGCTCATCACAGATTGTGGAGGTAATTTGCGTCATGACTTGCACAGCACTACATGCTGGAAGGGTAACTGCTCCTGGTATACAGATAAATGCACGGGGGCGGGGGGGGGGGGGGTGTACGCAGCTGTACATGCTGCGAGGGTGAGTGCTCCAGCTTTACAGAGCAATTCACTGTTATACACTGCACAGCTCCCCACGGACTGGTGTGGTCCGCACTGTCTGGACATAGTACTGGGTTGTATTGAGCAGTTCTCTAGCCTGGTCTGCACTGTGCTCCATGCTAAACGGATGTCTCCTCTATATTACGGTGTCTGATGCTGTGTGGCGGATTGGGCATCTGATATAATTGATCATTTGAGCTTATCTCTCAGCATATTTTTTTACGAACTTATTCTTGTTATTGCACGCCGTCCCCATAGTGTCATATCTCCAGTTAGTCCTATTTCGCTGAGAAGAGCCACGTTTATTCGATTTGTCAGTGAAGTAATCATTCAATTATGACATGAATATCCGTCCTTCTGTACCTTATCCTCGCAATTGGTGCTAATATCCCTGGATTCCCATGGACATCATTATCAAGCTCAGAAACAATGTGCAAGATGTATGGCTTGAGCTCTCCTGTATGTTCCGGCTGTGAGTCCCAATTGGCTCCTTAGTGTATCGAGAGCTGGCATTGTGAAGCCGTGTTTGTTCAGAATTCTTCCTCCTATGGGGCATCTAGGACACCAGACACAATGCTTATCGTTGCACAAAGGCACTGATCAAAATAGCCAAAATGTCCGCGCCTACATGGTTCAAAAAGGACCGCCACGTCCTATGAAAAAGTTCCATTTTATGGTGCATGATAATTGTAAGGAAGACCAGGGGGATGTGCTTCATAACTAACCTACACAACCATGAGATTCCTGGGGATTATCCGACACCCACCTCATCAGAATGTTCTTTCTAGCACAAAATGAAAGAATACTAAACAACTTCTTCCTAAAGATGGGTGATCTGGCAAACCCAAGAGGCGGGACATCAGATCTACCTTGACCTCGGTTCCCAAGACCCCTTCCAAAACACTCGCTATCGGGCTCTAATAGATACGAGGTTAGTGGCATGACCATAAACAATGATTATGCGCACCCACATCTGTTTTACATTTGGGCACGCTGGGGACGCTCCTTTCTTAAATTTGGCAAGCCACTCCGATGTCAAATAAACGCTGTGGAGTGCCTTCAGTTGCATAGCTTGTGTCCAATTACAAATCGAAATCTTCCAGACATTCTTCCGAATATCTGCCCACTTCTGGCGAAGATTCCACCCCCAATTGCTGAATCCAAATCCCACACAGCTGCTCCATGTCCTTTGAGCCACTATCTCCTATTAAATGCTACAGAGTGCTGACTGAGAGAGTGCATATGGACTGAAGCACTTTCACCTCCATATTCGACTTATGGGGACTAACCATTAATGTATTTTTTTTCTGTATAAAATCCCTTCTCTCCTAGATACCTCATATTTCTGGCTCAGCTGCTCGAAAGACGTCATGCCCACCCCGTCAATTAAATCTCCCAAACAAAAAGGTCCTCTGGACTCCCAGAGCCAAAAGTCAGAATCCATCAATCCTACAATGGGAGTAAAAGGGGAAGATTTTTTTTTTCTAAATTGCCCTCACTTTATTGCATCATTCTCCATGCTTTAACTGTGTTCAGGACCGTTGGATTTATGCAATGATCCATAACAGTCTGCAGCTTGTCCATGAACAACAGATTAATGTGGGGACATTTTACCAGGGTGGCATTGATGTCTAACCACACTGACCGCGTGTCTTGGCAAATCAAATCATCCAAATAGGCTAGGATGGAACTCAATTGGTATTCGTTAAAGTGTATAAAATCCACATCCCTCAGCTCCCGCAGAAACTGCAATTGGGTGAGCTCCATAAGAGACCATCTGTGATCTTAAATAAAACATCCAAGCCGACTGTAAAGCTCCGTATAGGCTGACTGGGCAGTATCAAAAGGTGCATTTGCCTGGGACATAATACACATTCATTTTGACCGGAGATATTCTTCCCAACTAGGATATAGAAAGATCCTCCAGTGCTGAAGGTCCTGCCTTATGTTCTCGAGAAATTGCAGGAAAATAGCAATATCTAATTGATTGAAGGCTGGAGTGATAATAATGCCTAAATACAGGAAACCTCCCTCTGACTATCTAAAAGGGAATCGGATTCCACCTCCAAGATCGGGTATTCTAATAAGTCCCAGACAGGCATGGTCTCTGATTTTATACAGTTATTTTTATACCCCAAGAAAGATCCAAATACATTAATCACTTGGGGAACAGATATCATCGAGTTAGTTAGAAAGAGAAGAACGTCATCTGCATAAAGTGTGACTTTATGCCATCCTGATTCTACCTCCAGGGCAGTAACATTGTGGTCCCTCTGGATGGGCTCTGCCAACGGCTCAGTCTCCAATATAAATAGTAACAGTGAAAGGGGACACCCTTGACGGCTGACTCTGCCATTGCTAAAATTGTCAGAACTCATACCATGAGTGACTAGATAATACTGTCAGCCGAGGAGAAAGTGAGGACTGCAGATGCTGGAGATCAGAGCTGAAAATGTGTTGCTGGAAAAGCGCAGCAGGTCAGGTAGCATCCATGGAGCAGGAAAATCGACGTTTCGGGCATGAGCCCTCCTTCAGGACTAAAGAAGGGTTCATGCCCGAAACATAGATTCTCCTGCTCCTTGGATGCTGCCTGGTCTGCTGCACTTTTCCATCAATACATTTTCAATACTGTCACCCACCCGGCAAAAGCCTCTCCAAGGCCAAACCATTCCAGGACATAATCGTGATCCGGCCACTCCACCCGGTCAAATGTTTTCTCTGCATCCACGACCAAGCCTGGAATCTACCCTAGCTGGCACACCTGAACCATATTAACACTCCTCTATTATGATTAGACGACATGTGACCTCCTAATAAAACCTGTCTGGTCCTATTTCACAATGAAGGCTATTTGGTATTTGTTAAAGTGTATAAAATCCACATCCCTCAGCTCCCGCGGAAACTGCAATTGGGTGAGTGCCATAAGAGGTCGCCTGTGATCTCAAATAAAACATCCAAGCCGACTGTAAAGCTCCGTATAAGCTGACTGGGCAGTATCAAAAGGTCACCTTCTCCAGCTTCAACGACAGCATTTTCACCAAAATATGAAAGTCCACATTTATTAAGGATAAAGGCCTTTATGAAGTGCAATCCTCGGGAAATAAGACAGATATTTCCTTCTCTCTGAAAGGAGGGGAGGCAGGCCTCACTGTATGAAGAATTGTACATATCCAACATTGGCCCAGTCAGCATGTCTATGAACTCCTTTTAAATCTCACTCTAACATACATCTGGGCCCGGTGCTTTACCACTCTTGAGCTGCCTCACGGCCTCCTGTATCTTTTGGCATGTCAGAGGGACATTTGAAAGAGACACCTGCTCTGAAGTTACACCTGGGAGGTCCAGGGTACTAAAAAAAAGGCTTCATTGTCGCCAATCTGTCCTTACAGCCTTCTGACTAGAAAAGCCCAGAAAAGGACTTCATGAATGCTGCATTAATCTTTCTGGGATCGCAGGTGATTTTAACAGCACACGTAGTAATGGATGTGATAGATAGGGGGCTCTCTTCTTTCTGGCCAAGTATGCCAGATATCTACCCGGGTTATCACATTAATCGAATACCCTCTTTTCGGAAATGAAATCACTATTTTTGCTGTCTGGGTGAGCGCAGCGTTCAGATTAGCGCGGAGCATTGTAATCTGCTGCAATTTAATTACAGTTTGTCAAAATACGCTCTGTGAACTGCTGCTCTCCCTTCTACCGCTTCCGAGTCGCCGAGTAAGAAATAATCAAACCCCTTGCATAGGCCTTGGCAGTCTCCCAAAGCACCGTTAGATTACTGGCCGTCCAAATTGATGTACAAAAATGTTTAAATCCCATGAAAAATATTCAATAAAAAAGCAAATCTTAGCAGGACTTATACACTTAATGGCAAGGTGCTATGGAGTGTTGCTGGACAAAGAGACCTTGGAGTGCAGGTTCGTAGCTCCTTGAAAGTAGAGTCGCAGGTAGATAGGATAGTGAGAAAGGCGTTTGGTATGCTTTCCTTTATAGGTCAGAGTATTGAGTACAGTAGTTTGGAGGTCATGTTGCGGCTGTACAGGACATTGGTTCGGCCACTGTTGGAATATTACGTGTAATTCTGGTCTCCATCCTATCGGAAAAATGTCGTTAAACTTGAAAAGGTTCAGAAAAGATTTATAAGGATGTTGCCAGGGTTGGAGGATCTGAGCTACAGGGAGAGACTGAACAGACTGAGGCTGTTTTCCCTGCAGCGTCATAGCCTGAGGGGCGACCTTAGAGAGGTTTACAAACTTATTAGGGGCATGGATAGGAGAAACAGATAAAGTCTTTTCCCTGGGGTCGGGGAGTCCAGAATGAAAGGGCATAGGTTTATGTTGAGAGTGGAAATATATAAACGAGACCCAAGGATCAACTGTTTCACACAGAGGGTGGTACACATATGGAATGATCTGCCAGAATATGTGGTGGAGACTGGTACAATTACAACATTTAAGAGGCATTTGGATGGTTATATGAATAAGAAGCGTTTGGAGGGATATGTGCTGGGTGCTGGGCACAGTGGGACTAGATTGTGTTGGGACATCTGGTCGGCATTTATGGGTTTTACCTAAGGGTCTGTTTCCGTGCTGTAATCTCTACGACTCTATGACTAGCTATCCTTCAGGAGGAAGGTATCCATGCACCACTGCTGTGAGCCTGTCCCATCGCCACCATCCTAAACCTCCATGTACACTGTCGCATGATCTGAAGTGGCTATGTTCCCAATTCTACAGGACAGTACTGAATTCAAAAAGGCCAATGGGGCAAAACATGTCAATCCTAGTTTGGTACTTATGTGGGTTAGGTAAAAAGGTGAAGTCCCTACGCTAAGGATGAACAATCTCCACACATCCACCAAGCCCAGCTCCCTGTTTAGATCCACCAGCTGCCTAGATTGCAGGGAAATATCATTGAGAACCCATAAGACCCTTTCCACCTTGGGATCCATATATCGGTTAGTCTCCCCCTAAAATTGCATGACGCCCCCCAACGGCCATCAACCTGGAGAGTGCATCCGTTAATTTGAAGGGTCTACCAGGGGCAAGATGGAGGACGGGAAAATTTTTTGGCTGTAAGAGCTGCTCCTTTTTTGAGGTATTTTCGATGCTGGAGGTGATTTCCTCGAATTCCACGAATATCAATTAGTTTTATATGCTGTTGTATTGTTTTGGAACTTTGGGAAAAAACAATGTCAAAACAACAGCAGTTTCAAAGCGGGAAGAACAGACAGAAGAAGCACATGGTGAGGACAGTGCGCAGAGAGAGAGAGAGAGAGAGAGAGAGAGAGAGAGAGAGAGAGAGAGAGAGAGAGAGAGAGAAAGAGAGACAGAGAGAACCTGCACAATTACAGCCTTTGCGGTTCTTGAAATCATGTATCGCTGTACATCGGAGTGCGTCTGCAAAAACTAACAAGTGAATTTCACAACTAATCTTGAAGAAACCTGTTTGGACGAAGTTCACAACACAGAATCAGATCAATTAACCGTTGTTTTAAGTCAGTCCAATAGAAAGGCTGCAGTAGTGAGTATAGTAGGTTCTTTCTTGATCATATGGTTTTGGAGATAAGTCTCTTGATTAAACTTAAAATAAAAGCCATAGCTATTAATTTAACCTGGTGCAATGTTTTGTAGAGGAATAAGACGGTGTTATTTTTTGGGTCTGTAAATTGTGAAGGAGCAAAACTGGCCTTTGCAGTGATATATACTTCTTGTCAGATGTGTGAGTTTAAAGAGAGTTTAAGGGTTACTGCTGATTATATCTGCCATAAATGCTGTTGGATACGAGTCTGACCATGATCAAATGGATCGGTTGGATAGACAGTTAGAAGCGATGAGGAATTTGCAACAGCAGCAGTATGTGATGGATGTCAGTTATAGGAAGGGGGAAAAGTCTCAGATACATTCATATAGATGGGTTAACTCCAAGAAGGTTAAGAGAGGTAGGCATCTATGGCAGGAGTCTTTTATGAATACATCCATTTCAAACAGGTATTGTGTTTTGGAAAATGTAGGGGGTGATGGATTCTCAGGGGAACGTAGCACGAACAGTCATGTTTCTGGCATTGTGACTGGCTCTAATGCAACGAGTGGTACATCGGCTTCCAAGAGATCAATTGTGTTAGGGGATTCTGTAGTCCGAGGTACAGACAGTCGTTTCTGTGGCCAGTAGAGGAAAAGCAGAATAGAGTGGTGTTTCCCTGGTGGCAGAATCAAGGATGTCTCAGAGAGTCTGCAGAATATTCTCATGGAGGGAGAGTGTTCAGCGAGAGGTCATTGTCTACATTGGACCAACGATATAGGACAGGAAAAGGTTGAGATTCTGAAGTGAGATTAGAAAGAGTTAGGCAGATATTTAAAAAGAATTCCTCAAGGGTACTAATATCTGGATGACTCCCAGCGCTACGAGTTAGTTAGGGCAGGAATAGGAGGATAGAGCAGATGAATGCATGGCTGAGGAGCTGGTGCATGGGAGAAGGATTCACATTTTTGGATCATTGGAATCTCTTTTGGGATAGAAGTGACCTTTACCAGAAGGTCAGATTGCAACTAAATTGGAAGGGGAGTAATATACTGAAACAGAAATTTGCTAGAACTGCTCGGTAGATTTAAACTAGTAATGTAGTGGTGGTGGGGGTGGGGGGTATTGTGCGGGTGGTACCCACGGAGATACTGAGGAAAGAGATCAATCTGAGACTGGTACAGTTGAGAACAGAAGTCAATCAAACAGTCAGGGCAGGCAAGGACAATGTAGGACTGATAAATTAAACTGTATGTATTCAATGCAAGGTGCCTAACAGAGAAGGCAGATGAACTCAGGGCATGGTTAGGAACATGGGATTCGGATATCATAGCAATTATAGAAACTTGGCTCAGGGATGGGCAGGACTGGCAGCTTAATGTTCCAGGAAAGATAGAAAGGGAAGCAAGAGAGGAGGGGAATGGCATTTTTGATAAGGGATCACATTACAGCTGTGCTGAGAGAGGATATTCCCGGACATATATCCAGGGACGTTATTTGGGTGGAACTGAGAAATAAGGAAGAGATGATCACCTTTATGGGATTGCATTATAGACCCCCCAATAGTCAGAGTGAAATTCAGAAACAAACTTGTAAGGATATCTCAGCTATCCGTAAGAATAATAGGGTAGGTATAGTAGAGGATTTTTAACTTTCCGAACATAGACTGGGACTTCCAACGTGTTAAAGGTTTAGATGGAGAGGAATTTCTTAAGTGCATACAAGACAATGTTCAGATTCAATATGTGGATATACCACTAGAGAAGGTGCAATACTTGACCGACTCTTGAGAAATACAGCAGAGCAGGTGACTGAGTTGTCAGTGGGGGAGACATTTGGGGCCAGCGGCCATAATTCCATTCATTTTAAAATAGTGATGGAAAACAATAGACCAGATCTAAAAGTTGAAGTTCTAAATTGGAGAAAGGCCAACTTTGACGGTATTAGGCAAGAACATTCGAAAGCTGATTGCAGGCAGATTTTCGCAGGTAAAGGGAAAATGGGAAGCCTTCAGAAATTAGATAACAAGAATCCAGAGAAAGCATATTCCTGTCAGGTAAAAATGAAAGGCTGGTAGGTATATGGAATGCTGGTTAACTAAACAAATTGAGGGTTTGATTAAGAAAAAGAAGGAAGCATATGTCAGGTATAGACAGGATAGATTGAGTGAATCCTGCGAAGATTGCAAGGGAAGTAGGAGCTGACTTAAGAGGGAAATCAGGAGGGCAAAAAGGGGACATGAGATAGCTTTTGCAAATATAATTAAGGAGAATGCAAAGGGTTTTTATAAATATATTAAGAACAAAAAGGAAACTAGGGAGAGAATAGGGCACCTGCAAGATATAAACTGTCGGGAAATAGATGGTGGCATCTTGCAAAATGTCCAGATTACAGAGGAGGAAGTGCTGGATGTCTTGAATGGGTAAAGGTGGATAAACTCACAGGTCCTGATCAGTTGTAGCCGATAACTCTGTTTGAAGCTAGATAAGAGATTACTAGGCCCCTTGCTGCGGTATTTGTATCATCACTAGTCTCACGTGAGGTGCCGGATGACTGGAAGTTGGCAAACGTGGTGCCACTGTTTAAGAAGGGAGGTAAAGACAATCCAGAGAACTATAGACCGGTGAGCCTGACCTTGGTGGTGGGCAACCTGAGGGATATGATGAACATGTATTTGGAAGGGCAAGGACTGATTAGGGATAGCCACCATGGCTTTTTGCGTCGGAAATCATGTCTCACAAATTGATTGAGTTTTTTGAAGAAGTAACATAGAGGATTAATGAGGGCAAAGCAGTGGATGTGATCTATTTGGACTTCAGTAAGACGTTCGACAAGGTTCCCCATGGGAGACTCATTAGCAAGGTTAGATCTCATGGAATACAGGGGAACTAGCCATTTAGATACAGAACTGGCTCAACGGTGCAAGAGAGAGGCTGGTGGTGGAGGGTTGTTTTTTTTCAGAATGGAGGCCTGTGACTAGTGGAGTGCCACAAGGATTTGTGCTGGCTCCACTACCTTTTGTCATTTACATAAATGATTTGGATGCAAACATAAGAGGTACAGCTAGTAAGTTTGCAGCCGACACCAAAATTGCACGTGTAGTGGACAGCGAAGAAGTCACCTCAGATTACAACAGGATCTGGACCAATTGAGCCAATGGACGGAGAAGTGGCAGATGGAGTGTAATGCAGATAAATGCGAGGTGCTGCATTTTGGGAAAGCAAATCTTTACAGAACTTATACACTTAATGGAAAGGTCCTAGAGAGTGTTGCTGAACAAAGAGACCTTGGAGTGCAGGTTCATAGCTCCTTGAAAGTGGAGTCGCAGGTAGATAAGTTAGTGAATAAGGCAGTTTGTATGCTTTCTTTTATTGTTCAGAGTATTGAGCACAGGAGTTGGGAGGTCATGTTGCAGCTGTACAGTACATTGTTTAGACCACTGTTGAAATATTGCGTGTAATTCTGGCATCCTTCCTATCGGAAAGATATTGTGAAACCTGAAAGGGTTCAGAAAAGTTTTACAAGGATGTTGCCAGGGTTGGAGGATTTCAGCTATAGGGAGAGGCTGAACAGGCTGGGGCTGTTTTCTCTGGAGTGTCGGAGGCTGAGAGGAGACCTTATAGAGTTGCACAAAATTATGAGGGGCATGGATAGAGCAAATAGGCAAAGTCATTTCCATGGGGTTGGGAAGTCCAGAACTAGGGGGTATAGGTTTAGGGTGAGAAGTGAAAGATATAAATGAGACCTGAAAGGCAACTTTTCAAGGGTGGTACGTGTATGGAATGAGCTACCAGAGGAAGTGGTGGAGGTTGGTACAATTGTAACATTTAAGAGACATTTGGATGGGTATATGAATAAGAAGCGTTTCCTGGGATATGGGCTGGGTGCTGGCAGGTGGGACTAGATTGGGTTGGGATATCTAGTCGTCATGGATGGGTTGGACCGAAGGGTCTGTTTCCATGCTGTACATCTCTATGACTCTATGACTCTCTCCCATGTTCCTCTCTATGTATTAATGCTTTATGGATCAGAAAAAGTTGACATTCGTCCTTAAATTGGACAAACAACTGTAATTAAAGGTTCTTCTGAATGAGAAAAGCTACTCCTCTTCATTTTGAATTAAAGGATAAAAATAACATCCAGCCAAACACTCTCGTCTGTAACTTGAAATGTTCCTTTTTGGTTAGATGTCTTTTTTTCAGGCACCAAGGCTACATTGACCCTTTCCTTTCTAAGGCCTGAAAGCATCAATTGGTGAATTACTCCCGTTTAATGTTCCAGGTGCACCATTTAAATGAGCGGTTAGCCATAACCATCCGAAACAACCAGTGACCCTACTGTGAGGAAGGTCCCTTTTTATTGGGCAATGCGAGAAAGCGGTAAACAGTTCATATAAACTTGAAAATACAACTGCAAAAACGACCAACTCAAAACTCCTAACAACTCCTTGTACAAGGAACAAACATATAACACAAATAAGAGGTGATTCTCCCTCCTTCCCTATAGGGAGAGCTCATACTATCCACTAATCCCCCTTCGCTCCTACTAGCTGAAGCTGCTCACCAAACCCAGACAAAACAAACTTTAAAAAGTTAAATGTGTCTTACAACAAGTAAATTATAAGTGGGTACTCAACCCGTCCCATCCAGATCCAAGGCAGTCCTGGTGAAAAGAAATGTAACCCTCCATCACCACCCCCTCACCTCCCCCCGAACACTGCCCCCATTCCGTACTAAGAAAACAAAAAGGAAATTAGAGATAAAAAGATTAAAGGGAGGGATGGAAGAAAGGAGAAAAGAGAGAAAGAGAAATGAAAAGGTAAACGAGGAAAACCACAGAGGAAACAAAGAGAACATGATTGTCCATACTATTTCAGGGAGCCAATCTATCTTAAGGTGTCCAGGAAGTCCTTTGCATTTTTAGTGAGTCAAAATCAAACACGGACACTCCGTGGTTGAAACGTAGTATTGTTGGGTATCTTACAGAATACTGAATATTTAATTCCCTCAGCTTCTTTTTTTAACCCTATCAATGGCCTGCCTCATGTGGACCATGGCCATAGAAAGGTCCTGGAGAAACATAATTCGTGATCCTTTGGATAGAAGAGCCTGTGGATCCTTCCCCAGTGCCGGAAAAGCATTAGTTTCTCTCCATAGTGCTGGAGTTGTACAAGGACTGGGCGAGGGGCGGGGGTACTGGTCTCATCCGTGCTTGTGCACTGTGACCTGTTGGGCCTGCCCGACCTGCACCCGGTCTGTCTCGAATTCCAGCTTCAAAAAACTACCGAAGCCATTGCTCCAAAAACTGACGGGCTGGGCTTCTTCTTCCAGTCCCGCCAGCCTGATCAGGTAGATATTCTTATGATGGCCTCGATTTTCAAAGTCGACCTGCTCCCTCCACGCCTGGCACCCGCCATCCCAAGGCCTGCACCCGACCTGCTGAGGATTCCACTGCAGTTTCAGAAGACACAGTCCGCTGCTCATCCTCCATGACATGTGTCAGAAACGCTGAATCTCCGAGTCATGCTTCTGCAGCATGGCCGAGATCGGTTCCAGCCTGGTCTGGGTCTCCTCCATCTCTGAATCAACCTTCTCTCGGAGTTTTGCGTACTCCAGAACCAAGCTCTGCTCTAATGTTAAGTTCCCTGGCAGGTTCAAAGAGGCCGACGCCACGGCCGCGGGTGTATCTGTGGCTGCAGGGCAGTGCCTGCTAGTTGCGATCCACGTGGTCCTTTACCCTAAGTCATTTTCCTGACTCACTTCAACTGACATACAGTATACAGGGTTCAGTATATTTTACCTCAATGGGTAAGAAAGAGAAGGTGAATGCGCCACTTTCTATGGGTTCTGCTGTAGAGCTGAGCAGTGCAAACCTACTGGGTCGCCAATGTCTTGGATCTCCTCCGAAAATAAATCACATTTAATGACTTTTTAAAAATGTTGCTGTGGGTCACCTCACAAACGTTAAGAAGTACATGGACCAGCATCAGACTCTCATTACATTCCCGGCTCCAGGCTGCATGTAGGAATGTGGGAATAATGTATATTGTGCAGTATTTCTGATGGTGCAGAATATCTTCTTCTCTGATTGTATGATTGTGAAAGGGTAGTCATTGAGTAGCCTAAGGCAGAAATTGCTGGCTTCTGAAAACACGTATTAATAAAGGTTATACGACTTAACTACAAAAGCTTCCAAAAGTACGTTATTGTGAAAGTAAACGAAAAATAGCAGCTTATTACAATCTGAAACCAGAGAATGGAGAATACAGGGAAATGGCAGAACTGTGAAGCAAGTACTTCAATTCTGTCTTCACAGAAGAAGACATCAACAAAACAAAAAAAAACTTCCAAGCACGACTAGGAAACCCAAGTCAGGTGAAAAAAAGAATAGAATGAAGTTAGTATATACATGGTTTTGTAGAAAATATTGGGACTGAAAGTAATGAACATAGACAACGTCAGCATAAATTTATGGAATGGGAATCATATTTGAGATACTGGCTGGTTAATTAATTATGGTGAAGCAATGGATGTAATGTAGACCTGGGTTCAATTCCCACCTCAGGCAACTGACTGTGTGGAGTTTGCACGTTCTCCCCGTGTCTGCGTGGGTTTCCTCCGGGTGCTCCGGTTTCCTCCCACAGTCCAAAGATGTGCAGGTCAGGTGAATTGGCCATGCTAAATTGCCCGTAGTGTTAAGTAAGGGGTAAATGAAGGGGTATGGGTGGGTTGCGCTTCGGCGGGGCGGTGTGGACTTGTTGGGCCGAAGGGCCTGTTTCCACACTGTAAGTAATCTAATCTAATCTAATCTAATCTAATCTAGTCTATTTGAATTTTTGGAAAGTTTTACGATAAAGTCCCAAAACTAATGTGCAGCATCACTTCTTATGGAACTGGGGCTAACGTATAGACATGGCCTTAGCACGGCAAAGCTGGCAGGAAACAATGAATGGTATATTTTGATATCGATTTTGAGTTTACTCTCAGATGTATTTTACAGGGTAAATACAAGATATTTGTGTATCAAACTGGCACCGTTTTAAATAATTTGAATACCGAATATTGAAAAAAATTAACGGTATAGCGAGAAGAAAGTCCATGGGCCCTGAGTCAGCGCCTTACTAGCGGTGACAAATGCATCCCCCATCACTGGACATCAGCTTCATCACCATCTACATCAGAGGCCACCAACATCGATGTTGCTGATCCTCAGGTGCCATCTTTGCCGCTGGGCCAATACTCTTCCATCACTGCCTCGTCGCCCGCATTGCCAGACCCTCCAATGTCAGAGACATGTCTCTTACTGTTGTGCCCACCTCATCGATGTTGCCATGATTCTCTTCCATCGTCTACTTCATCAGCACCAACGCACCACCCAACCAACAAGGAAGTCTCCGATCCTCTGGCATCACCTTTTCCTACTAGCCTACCTCACACACATTGCCTCTGCTGATGTAGCAGTCGCCAATTCCAGGTCCTGTGCTTGCTCTGGAAAAGTAAGCAGGGACACACTATCCTCGGCACTGGGCCCAGCTCAAGGTTCAGACACTGTGCTCCACTTGAGACCTCTCGAGGGCCATGCCCTGAGTCCATTGAAACTCTGCATGTTTGGGTTCTCGTTGCTGCTGATGCTGTCCAAGCTACAACGTCAGTAAGTTACAGAGAGAAAAGAGAGGGGGAGAAAATAAGGGACAAAAGCAAATCAGAGTGTACAAGCTTTAGCAAAGGAGCCCTTGAACCAGAAACATCGGAATAAAAAGGACCATTTTATTGGAGACAAAGGCTCATGGTATATCACAGGGATCGGGGATTGGGCCCCAACTATTCGTAACACACATTCAACATTTGGTTGAGGGAACCAAATGCAATATTTCCCAGCCTGACAGCACTAAATCATGTTGGATTGTCAGTTGGTGAGGAGGATGTAGAAAAGCTCTAAATTGATTGAGATAAGTGGAGTGAATGTTTGGCAGGTGTAGAGCAGTATGGGTAGATGTGACGTTGTGCAATTCGTTGGATAAATAGAACATCAGGAGACCATTTCAAAATGGATTGGTTCTAAAATGTTGATCCATAACCGGACTTATGCTCCTTTATTTGTTTCTGCCTGCGCAGCCTCCAAGGTCATGTAGGGCAGTGAGTTCTGAATCCAGAATTCAATACTGAGAATGGCATTGGCACGTTGAGCAGTGTATAAAGGCAAAGCAAGTGGGGAGCTGTAACATTGAAAATGATCTGGATCTCCCTGTACACCAGTCACTGAAAGCAATATTACAGGAACAGAAAGCAGTTAATAAGATAAATAATGTGTTGACCTTCATTTCAGGGGGATTTGAGTCCAGGAGTAAGGTTGTATTACTGCAGCTGTACAGGGCCTTAGTGAGACCCCATCGCGAACATTGTATAGCATTGTGTGCAGTTTTGGTCTTCTTGTCTAATAAAGGACAAAGCTGACATTGAGGAAGAGCAGTGAAGGATTACCAGACTGATATCTGGGATGACAAGCTTGTTGTCGGAGAAGGGATTGACGCAAATGGGCCTGTATTCCATGGTGCTTAGGAAAATGAGTGGTGATCACAGTGAGATACATAAAATTCTGACAGGGTGAGACAGAGTGGAAGCACGGATTATAATTCCCCTGGCTGAGATGTCTAACACCATGGGCCATGTATTAGGTTCAGACTGGCCACACTGCATTGAGATGAGAATAAATGTCTACACTCAGAGACTGGTGAACCTGGGGAATTCTCTCCCAGATCAGGTTGTGGAAACCAAGGCACTAATTATATACAAGGATTTCTAGAAGTAAAGGGGTGGCGATAACAGAGTTATGGTGTGGAGATAAACGATCAGCTGTCATTGTATTGAATGGGGTAGAACACTCTACTATTGTAGTTCCTATTTTATATTTATCCGATGGTTAATCATGTTACGGGATATGTATATTGTTTGGGAAAACTGCACTGAGCTGGAATGGGGAAAGGATCAATGTGTTGATTGGCCTACTCATTTCCCGATGTTTCTGTGCAGTCTGTGGAAAAGCTCTGTCAATGTTGTCAGAAGCTCTCAAGATGTTAAGAAGGAGGTCTCTGCAGGGACAACAGGGCTGTGTTTCCCATTCCCTTTTCCAATACAAATGCTGATGCCGAGTGTTCTGTCCAGGTTTATCGTTTAAGACTTCAGAGCAGTTTGATGCTATTAAGTGTCTTCCTTGGCCAGTTTAGAGACCATTGAAGAGTGTATCACATGTCTGTATGTTCGGAGTCAGTTTTAGGCCAGACAAGGAAAGCACGGGAGAGTCACTTCCTCAAAATACATTGGGGAAGACAATTGGTGTTTGCAACTTGGCTTCAAGGTCACTACTACTGACCAGATTTTACAACTCGATGTTTTCTTAATTGTTTTTAACTTCCACCAGCTGCCAGAGCATTGGCCTGGTCTGTATTCGTAATATCGTGACATTTCCACAGCAGCACCATCTCCACATAGGGACCTATCAGAAACCACACTGAGCAGGGTATCTCTGTGCTGCTTGACAAATCTGTCGGAAATGACTCCCTTTGGTTTGAATATCGTGATGGGACAGACGGGGTGGTAATTGGTCAGATAGAAATTATTGTCCTCTTAGGAGGCTGGACATAGCTGACTAATTTTCCACATTGCCAGGGAGATGTCAGAGTTGGAGCTGGAATGAAATAGCTTCCCCAGGGAGACGGCTTGTTGTGCAGCACAAGTCTTCAGTCCTATTGCAGGAATGGGATCAGAACCCATTGCCTTATCGACCGTGTTCAGCTGTTTCTTCATTTCACGTGCAGCTAATCGATTCGGTTAAAGACTGGCATCTGTGATTCTGTGGGAATCATGGCAAGGATAAAGTGGATCATCAACACCACGCTTCTGGCTGAGGATGGTGTAGATACTACACCCTTCTCTTTTACACAGATATACAGGGCTGTTCCGTTATTTTGGATGGGGATATTTCAGGAGTCCTCTCCGCCAGTAAGTTGTTTAATGTTCCATCGACCTTTATCCCTAGATGTGGCAGTACTGCAGATCTTAGATCTGATATGTTTGAATTAGGATCATTTTTCCCTCTCCATCAGATGTTAGTTTCGCTGTTTGGAATGTAACCAATCCAGTGCGATAGATTTAACGAGTTATCATCAAGTTTAGGTACACATGGTTCCGACTCTGGCATGTTCACACACAGTCGTCACTTAACTATGGATTAGTTTGATAGTAATAGTAGACTGAGGGATTATCCTGGGGAAAAAGTTACAGACTATGATTAAAAAAAAATCTGCTTCTACTGCTGCGGTGGTTTTTCAGCATCACATGTTAACCCAGTTTTATCTGTAATATCTGCGATTTAATTCTTCCAGTGCCCCTTCTACAAAGCTCTCAGTCTGTCCAGCAATCTTTGCATTTTTATGTCCAGTATTCATAATTATTTGCTGACTTAAACATGTGTGCTGTTCCTATTCATGTCTGTAGAAATTCTGCAGTTCATGCAGCATCTGCAGAGAGAGAGAAACAGAGTTTGTGTTTCAAGTCTAGTGCGATGATTCTTCAGAACTGAAAATGATTGTAAAGTGGGTTTTTGATCTCTAGCCAGAGGTGGGGGATGGATGACAGCGAAAAGAGGGTGTGGCAACAGATAAACGGACATTTAGCAGTGGAGAACGAGAAGATGATGTAAAACGGGTTTAAATTAAGATATGAATGGGGAAAGGGGATCCTTCTCTTGAGTGCAAGATAAAGAAGACACAAAAAGACAAGGTCATAGGGAGTTCAGAAGGCTGAATGTTAACTATGTGTTATTATGTAGATCTGTCCAAAAGCAAGTTTTCATTGTTGAGATCATCAACCCCTTTAGAAAAAGGAATTCAGATGTTTGACTACTTATTGACACTTGTAAAATTTTCATGCTGCCTTCGTATTGTAACATAGAGAAAAACAAATGACAATATGAAGTTTGGACTGTGTGCTGTTTACCAGTCTCTTTGAGTATTGTTTCAAATTTGCCATGTTTATTTTTAAATACTCGATCTTGATGTTAGTATCAGATGGAGTGAAGGATGTTGCTGTGTGACAGGGAAATCAGAAAATCATGGAGGTATGGATAGGGCGAATAGCCAAGTTCTCTTCCACAGGATGGGGGAGTTCAACCATAGAGGGCATAGGCTTAAGGTGAAAGGGGAAGATTTAAAAGTTAAGAAAGAGCAATGCTTTTACACAGAGGGTGGTGTGGGTATGGAGTGAGCTGCCAGAGGAAGATTGGCAGATGCATGTACAGCCATAACATTTAAACGACATTTGGGCAAACATATGAATGGGATACATTTAGAGGCATATGGGCCAAATGCAAGCAGATGGAACTAATTTAATTTGGAAAAGCTGCCCAGCATGGACAATTAGAAAAGCTTCACGCAGAGTCAGTGTGGTTTTGTGAACTGAAATTTATATTTTGCCCTTTAAAATCATGCAAATTACTTCTGGAGATCCCTGAGAATGAAACAAGCGGACTTGATAAATGGGAACTGGTGGACACGAGGCTTTCCAGAGATTTTTCAATAGGTATCACAAAATAAAGTTCTTACACAAGACAGAAGATCATAGTCTGACGGATAATGCATGAGCATGGGATGACGATTGGTTAACACATAGAAATCGGAGAGTCAGGATTAATGGATGGTATTAATAAAAGTGAATCTGCTGGAGTACTACAGAAATGAGTCCGATGGCATCAGTTATTGTCAAACTATACTAATAAACTGAAGGAGAGAGCTGAGTGCAATATACACCCGAGATTGAGGATGACACTGAGAATCAAAAGGCAGCAGTTATTCAATGAAGAGGACTTCCAGAAAAGGAGCAGTACAAAGGGATTGGAGTGTTCCTGTGAATGAAACATACAGTCAGCATGCTAATGCAGCAAGTAACTAGGTTGGTACTTTAGGCGGGTTCCTGGGATGAAAGAGTTGTGTTATTGAGAATCTCTAAAATGGGTAGGAAATTACTCATTGTGGTTAAAATGAATGAGAAATAATACTGCTGAATAATACAAGATATCGAGTGGGCTTGACAAGCTAAATGTTGAGAACGTGTTTCCACTCCTGGGTGTGGTATTGAACTCAGGGACATAGATACCAAATATGGAATATCTATTTCAAACTGTGATGCAGTTTCTTCTCTCAGAAGGTAGTGAATGTCTGGAATTCTCAAATCCAGAGAGGTGTGCAGGGGTACAAGGAGTCGGCAAGAAAGCGGATTGAGCTCTGGAGTAGGTCAGCTACGTTCATATTAAATGACAGGGCGAGCTTGAGGGGCTGAATGGCCTGCCTCTGTTCCTATTTCTTATGTTCTAATGTTATGCTTTTGGAAAGTAACTGGTTATTTTACTGGAAGTCATGCAGTATAATGTTGCATTCAGGAGGAGAAGAGGACCTGTTTGAGTTAACCGTGGGTGGGGTAGGAGGCTGTATTCACAGTGAATCTGGGTCTGTAACATGATCCACATCTGGAGCAGAAGTTACAGAGAGGGGAAGCCTGTGCGTGGGGTGGGGGGTGTGTGGGTGGGGGGAGTGCCACTTCCTGACCCAGCCTGGATTTTCCAAATACATTGACGAAACTGCATATAACCATTAGAGTGGCCTCGATTTGCCCCACTGTGTCAGGTCTGAATGGCTTAATGGAACATAGAACATAGGGCTGAGGGACACGAGTGAGCCATTCGACCTTTTCACACTAATCCAACAAGGAAAAAGGTCGTGGCTTATCTTATTGTAGTCCCAGCTGCACTTTTCTCTCCATGCACCATTATCCTGGATTCACCTGTCTATGGACAATCTTACGAACAAGCATTGATGTAATATAACGATTCAGCCATCACAAACATCTGGAAAAGAGACTTCCCACTGGAATGAAATCCCATTTTGTGAATTTCTCCTCATTCATGTTCTGACTGAGTTTGGAGGGTGACACTGTTTCCTTTCCTAGTTCCACTCCTCCACTGCTCACAACAAATTTTAAAAGTAACCAGGTTGGTGATATGGCGAATGATAAAGGTCTCAGACTGCTAGGTTCAGTCATAGGAACAAGTCAGACAGATTTCTTTAGTCAGCCACAAGTAACTAATAGAACTAACGGAGGAGCATGTTGGATCTGTGATTACCACTGCTGCCTCACATCACCAAGGAGCTGAGTTCATTTCCAACCTTGGGCGACCCCTATGTGGAGATAGAACATTCTCTCCATGTCTGTGTTACTTTCCTGCCATTGCTCCAGTTTCCCCCTAAGTCCGGGGATGTGCAGCTGAGAGTGGGTTGGCCATGCGCAATTGCATATAGTGCTCATAGATACGTGGATTTGTCATGGGGATCGCACGGTTAAATGCATAGAGTTGGGGACAGGGCTATGTGGGATGATGTTCGGTGGGTCAGTGTGGACTCGATGGACAGAATGTCCTGCTTCCAATCTAGGGAGTTTCTATGACAATGACAACAAGTTTAGATTATACAAACACCCAGTGGGTATCTATCTGATCCACTGTCCTCGAGGTCTTGTATGTTTCGACAAAAACACGTCTCATTCCAAGAGTAACCTGTTAAGCCTCCATAATATAAACCCTTCATCCATGGAATACATGAAGTAAAATATCTCTGAACTGCTTCCAATGGAATTATGGTAAGGAGACAAAAGAAAACCTCACACCCCGATGAGATTTGTTTTCTGTTTTCTCGAATTATTTTGAGTCTTTGGAACTCTCTTCTCCGCAGACCATTAGAGGCAGAAATATTGAATGATTTTGGAACACGGAAAGAAGGTTCATAAATAGCAACAGTCAAGAATTATTGTGAAATGGGCAGGAATGTGCAGTGTGGAGGAAATGCTGGCAGCGGTACAAATGAAATGGCTGCAGAACATCCAGGAATATAATGCAAAACTAAATTATAACAGAGATGACATTTTTAAATGTTAACAGTGATATAATACAGTTCCAAATGACTATGGGACTGCTCTGTCATGAGAGAGAGAACACTTGTGGTGGCTTGCCCTGAGAGTTACCACATCTCGGGTGATGGGGTGAGGATGAGAGAGTGTCCCCTTCATGGTAACCTCTGTCAGTGTGAGGAACTGAAATTGCACTGTTGGCCTCCCGCTACATCACAAACCAGCCATCCAGCCAACTGAGTGGGAGACAGTATAACTGTTACAGACAGAAACAGTTACAGAGAAAGGGCAAGAGAAACTTTCATAACAAGGAAAAAAGATGCAATTCAGAAAACGGTCAAGATAACGGCTGAGGACAAAAATATTCTCCGCCAGAAATTGTATTTTATAAGGAGACAAGTGATTTAAAACTGTCTTTGGCTGAATGTAATGAGGTGAGAGAAGTGAAGTAACCAGATTGACTAATTGTGATTGGATATCAAAAATCATTAAATAAGAACATATTTTTGATGGAACTGTGTAAAATGTGCTTACCATTATTTAGAAGTACAAAGCTGATGGAATATATTGTTTGGAGTGTCCATCCCCTTGGGAAAGGCCCTTGAAGAAAACTAGGGTAGAAGTGCCTGAGTGTCGTCTGGTTCGCGACAGGAACCAGAGGGTTGTTTGGCTGAACATTCCTGTCGCATGGAGCTGAGAAAACCATCAAATCTGCCGCGATCTTATTAAATGCTAACGCATGTTTGAAGGGCTGAATAGTCTCATGATGGATTTGAATTATGTGGGATTTGAAAAGCGTACATTTCTACTCCTCTGCTTTATGCATCACATTTGGGAACATTGACATTTTTCTGAAAATGGAAATTATTTGGAACATTATCTGGACATTCAATAATCGGCATGTGCAGAATATTCTGCCACCTTTTGGGGGTATTGCAAAGATGACAGAGAGAGATTGAGCGAAAGAGAGACAGAGTCAGTGAAAAAGGGAAGGTGCTGCTTGCAGTAGTGAGAGTGGTAGGTGCTGTAACAATGAGTGTGAGGGAACAAGAGAATACGATGATCCTTATCCTGACAGAGTGGGCAAGTGTATTAATGCTTCTCGTGTATTGCTGCACATTTCTTCATACTGCAGATACTGCACTGAGCTGGGTTGGTGAACTCAGACCATGTTCGGTGGATCTGGTGGTGTGCCCCACTCTGGGAAGAGAATCGTCCCGGTCTGTATAGTAGCCCATCCATCTGTCCCCGGCTAACAAAACATGGTGCAATTTCCCCTTATCTGCCATGCAGGGCAGATCCAAACTGAGATAGCATAAACATGTGCTCGTTGGTGTTTAAAGATGGCAGCAGTGCAATGATCACTGAATATCTAGGCACATCCATGCACTGGTGAGTACCTCGAGCCATGATGGGTGGGAGAATCGGGCTGGTATTGAATGATAGGGACACCGTGGGGTGGGGTTAGTAGTTAATGAGGTGAGTCCGATAAGATATCACCAGGAAACTAACTCAGCATCGTGCAGACAATCCCTCTGTCATACTCAAAGAGAATGTCACTGAGACAAATTATTGTCAGATTCAGCCCAATAAGTGGAAGACTCTGCTGAGGCCACTCCAGTTATAAAGCTGCAAAAGAAATGCTCATCAAAATCTCCAACATCAGAACTCATGCTTATATCCCGTTCCCCACCATTCCTGAGCATAATGGTTCATGCTGCAGGATGCTGCCGAAATGTCTTTATTTCAGCATTCTGAAATTTCTGATCTTCCATGAAATTGTCTCTTTATCTCCTTTTCTCTTTTTCTCAAAATTCTTTTGCTTATTGGTACTAAAACTCGTCTCTCCTACCCCACCCCCAACCATCTCTCTGTGTCAGTGATGTTATACCCACAGCACCGTTTGTCATGGCACAATGGATATATGGAGCTGGAAATGGATGGGAGCTGCACATCTTGTCTCTACCAGCATGGGCTGCAAGTTTACCCACTCTGGGTAAACTTGGCCATGTTTAGGGTTGCTGATAGAAGCCGTACTGATGATTATTCAGGTAGGTTACTACCCCACCCGCACTATTTTTGGTGTTCTTGGTAAGCCTATACCTGCCTATTCTAAAAACAGTGGTGAAAGTTATTGCGATTCCAGTTGTTTATATTTAACAAATACATAAACTGTTATTCTTATTCTCAGTCACAAAATCCATTTCCATCAATTTCAGACTCCTCACTCATAAACATCTAAGAAGGAACAAGACTGTTCAGACACTTAAGTCTTTCTTTAGCCCTGAACTGTTATGTGTCTCTTTACTGATTAGATTAGATTACTTAGATTACTTACAGTTTGGAAACAGGCCCTTCGGCCCAACAAGTCCACACCGCCCCGCCGAAGCGCAACCCACCCATACCCCTACATTTACCCCTTACCTAACACGACAGGCAATTTAGCATGGCCAATTCACCTGACCTGCACATCTTTGGACTGTGGGAGGAAACCGGAGCACCCGGAGGAAACCCACGCAGACACGGGGAGAATGTGCAAACTCCACACAGACAGTCGCCTGAGGCGGGAATTGAACCCAGGTCTCTGGCGCTGTGAGGCAGCCGTGCTAACCACTGTGCCACCATGCCGCCCTCTACTATTGCTGAATTAGCTGTCTTCTGTCCCCTTGTTAACTTCCGATTTTACGGCTCCAGCTTTCTTCTGACCACTCTTCCAGAAAAAAATATCTTGACAATTAACTTTTCCTTGTCTCTCCAGTTATTTCATAATAAGGACGAGGATGATTCAGGAGAAGAGTGAAAGTAGCAGGGTGGTTGTTATGGGAGACTTTAACTTCCCAGATATTGACTGGGAAAGCTATAGCTCGAGTTCGTTAGATGGGTTGGTGTTTGTCCAATGTGTGCAGGAGGGTTTCCTGACACAATATGTAGACAGGCCAACAAGACGTGAGGCTATACTGGATTTGGTTCTAGGTAATGAACCAGGCCAGGTGTTAAATTTGGAGGTAGGTGAGCACTTCGGGGACAGTGACCACAACTCGGTGACTTTTACAATAGTGATGGAGAGGGATAAGTGTTCACTGCAGGGCAACAGTTATAGATGGGGGCAGGGAAATTATGATGCGGTGAGGCATGACTTAGGATGCGTGGATTGGAAAAAATAGGCTTCAAGGGAAGAACACAAATGATATGTGGAGATTGTTCAAGGAACAGCTAATGGGTGTCCTTGATAAGTATGTACCAGTCAGGCAGGGAGTAAAGGGTCTTGTGAGTGAGTCGTGGTTTAATAAGGAATTAGAATCCCTTGTGAAAGGGAAGAGGGCGGCCTCTGTAAAGATGAGGCGTGAAGGTTCAGTTGGGGCGATTGAGAGTTATAAGGTAGCCAGGAATGATCTAAAGAGAGAGCTAAGAGCAGCGAGAAGGGGACACGAAAAGTCCTTAGTGGGTAGGATTAGGGAAAACCCAAAGGCTTTCTATAGGTATGTCAGGAATAAAAGGATGACTAGGGTAGGTATCGGTCCAGTCAAGGATAGTAATGGGAAGTTGTGCGTGGAGGCGGAGGAGATTGGTGAGACACTAAATCAATACTTTTCGTCAGTATTCACACAGGAACAGGACACTGTTGCTGATGTGAATATTGAGTCACAAGTGATTAGAATGGATGGCCTTGAGGTACGTAGGGAAGAGGTCTGGGGAATACTGGAAAGGATGAAAATAGATAAGTCCCCTGGGCCTGGTGGCATTTATCCTAGGATCCTCTGGGAAGCTAGGGAGGAGATAGCAGAGCCATTGGCCTTGATTTTTATGCCGTCGTTGTCTACCGGAATAGTGCCAGAAGACTGGAGGATAGCGAATGTGGTCCCCTTGTTCAAGAAGTGGACCAGGGATAGCCCGAGTAACTATAGGCCAGTGAGTCTCACTTCTGTTGTGGGCAAAGTCTTAGAGAGAATTGTAAGGGATAGGATTTATGAACATCTGGATAGGAATAATGTGATCAAGGATAGTCAGCATGGTTTTGTGAAGGGCAGGTCGTGCCTCACCAACCTTAGTGAATTCTTTGAGAAGGTGACCAAGGAAGTGGACGAGGGTAAAGCAGTAGATGTGGTATATATGGATTTCAGCAAGGCATTCGATAAGGTACCCCATGGCAGGCTAATGCAGAAACTACGGAGGTATGGCATTGAGGGTGCATTAGAGGTTTGGATTAGGAATTGGCTGGCTGGAAGGAGACAGAGGGTAGTAGTTGATGGTATAGGTTCATCTTGGAGTGCAGTTACTAGCGGTGTTCCACAAGGATCTGTTTTGGGACCATTGCTGTTTGTCATTTTTATAAATGACCTGGAGGAGGGGCTGGAAGGCTGGGTGAGCAAGTTTGCGGATGACACGAAAGTCGGTGGAGTTGTGGACAGTGAAGAAGGATGTGCGAGGTTACAGCGGGATATAGATAAGTTGCAGAGCTGGGCAGAAAGGTGGCAAATGGAATTCGATGTAGCTAAGTGTGAAGTCATTCACTTTGTTAGGAGTAACAAGAAGATGGATTACTGGGCTAATGGTAGACTACTTGGTAGTGTGGATGAGCAGAGGGATCTTGGTGTCCATGTACACAGATCTTTGAAAGTTGCCACACAGGTAAATAGTGCTGTGAAGAAGGCATATGGTGTAGTGGGCTTTATTGGTAGAGGAATTGAGTTCCGGAGTCCTGAGGTCATGTTGCAGTTGTCTAAGACTCTGGTGCGGCCTCATCTGGAGTGTTGTGTGCAGTTTTGGTCGCCATATTATAGGAAGGATGTGAAGGCATTGGAACGAGTGCAGAGGAGGTTTACCAGGATGTTGCCTGGTATGGTAGGAAGATCGTATGAGGAAAGGCTGAGGCACTTGGGGCTTTTCTCATTGGAGAAAAGAAGGTTTAGGGGAGATTTGATAGAGATATACAAGATGATTTGGGGTTTAGATAGGGTTGACAGTGAGAAACTTTTTTCCGCTAATGAAGTCAGCTGTTACTAGGGGACACAGCTTTAAATTAAGGGGTGGTAGGTATAGGACAGATGTTAGGGGTAGATTTTTTACTCAGCGGGTTGTGAGTTCAAGGAATGCCCTGCCAGGAGCAGTGGTGGACTCTCCCTCTTTATGGTCATTTAAGCGGGCATTGGACAAGCATATGGAGGTTATTGGGCTAGTGTAGGTGAGGTAGGCTTCGGTCGGCGCAACATCGAGGGCCTAAGGGCCTGTACTGCGCTGTATTTTTCTATGTTCTATGTTGTATGTTCTAAGGACACCATATCAGAGTAATAAAGTCACCGGATGTTTAATTCAGAGGCACAAGTTGTGACTTTAAAGGCATTGTTTCAAATCCTACCAGATCCAATGATAGAACTTAAATTCGTGTGACACAAATTGGAATGAAACCTCATATTACTTACAGCAACCATAAACCATCAGGATTTCTTCTATTATTTCACTGATAGCCTTTGGTAAAGATTCTAAGAGTGATTGCAGACCTACAACAATATGGTTGGCTCTATATTGTCTTGATAAATGGTCTCGCAGTCAAGAGCAATTAATGATGGACTGAAAATGCTGCCCTTGCCAGTGATGCTGGCATCCCGGTAAACAACAACATTAAAGGTGAAATAAACAAAGGAAAAGTGGATGATGGAGATCTGAAATTTAATCCCTCAGCATCTGAAAGTGTTGGAGAATTCCAGCGAGTATGGCGGCCTCTGCCAGGAGAAAAGCAGGTAAAGCTTCGAGTGTAGGGACCCTACATCAGAACTGTTGGGTCCATATTTGCATTGAGTTATATTCTCTCTATCTCTGTTCCCTGAGTTCGCTGATCAACTCTATCGGATGTGCCGGCGCTGTCGTTATAGTTGCTGAGATGCAGAGAAACATAATGTTACATTGTCAACTGCTTCTTTGGAGAGAGGAACTGTTTCTGTCGGACAGTGCAGTCATGTAACGGCTTTTTTTCGCTCAGAAGATAAATATTTTCAACACCGAATGCGTGCACCATGTGTGTGGGGATTTCACTTGCATCTGTCATTACAGAGTGAGGGGAAGTTCTGCGGATGCTTTTCTCGGGTTTGTATTGTCTGCTGCTGGATTCATTCAGAGAGACCTGAGGGTTTGGTGACCCCACTCTGGACGAGATATGAGCACTGTATGGTAAACAAATGGAGCTGAGACTTCACAGAAGGGAAGCTCTGTACACACGGAGGGGCAGGGCACTTTACTATCCTCCCTGGGATTTCTCGGAATATGTTTGTAAGTTGGACCCATTCCAAGTATAAAGTGCTAAACCAGTTTGTTTAAAAATGAGACGGCCACTGAGCTGTGTCCTCTCGTTCACCATAACCTGGAGCTTCACACCAGGGACAGGACTGTGCTGACAGTCACCATGACATGAACTGCATTGATTCTGGAACTTTCCAGGCAGATGTGGGTAACATATGCACCATCTCTGGAGTGCAGACCTCCGATACATCATTAGCTGATAGACGCCTCTGCCGATGTGAGGGAGCATTGGTTCTGTCTCAATAGGGGAAGGTACAGAAACTAACTTTCAGAAATACTAGGGAACGTGGGTCGGGCTGAGTATGTCTGTCCATGTATGAGCGTACGTGTGCATTTGTGGGGAGTGTGGGTGTATGTGTGTTTTAGTGTGCATGTTTGCTTGACTGTGTACCTCTGTTTGACTGTATACGTCTGTCTGTCTGTCTGTGTGTCTGTGTGTGAATGAATGCGTGTATGTGTGGGAATGTGGGTGCCTGTGTGCCTGTTTGAGTGTGTATGCCTGACTGTCTGTGTCTGTGTGTGTCTGTGTGTGAGGTATGTGGGTGTGTGTGGGCAGTGTGGGTGAGTCTGTGTGGGGAGTGTGGATCTTTTCGTTTCTGGGAAGCATGGCTGTCTTTGTGTTTGTGCGTGTGTGTCTGTGTGTGTGTTTCTGTGTCTGTGTGTGCGTGTGTGTCTGTGTCAAAGAGTGTGGTGCTGGAAAAGCACAGAATTTCAGGCAGCATCCAAGGAGCAGGAAAGTTGAAATTTCTTCTGAACATTATCCCATCATTAATAATGAGTCTTGTGGACCAAGTGGGCTGAAAGATAAATGGGAGGGCGTGGTGCTTGGGGGAAGATAGCAGGGTAGATGACAATTAAATGAAGGTGGGGTGAAGGTGATAGGTTGGAGCAGAGGGTGAAGTGGATAGTGGGAATGAAGATGGACAGGTAGTACAGTTCAAGAGGGAGGTGCCGAGTTGGAAGGTTGGATCTGGGATAAGTTGGGGTGAGGGGGGTGGAATGAGGAAACGAATGAAATCTGTGGCTGTGTGTGTTTTGCGGGTGTGTGTGTGTCTTCGTGAGTGCATGTGTATGCTTGAGTATGTGTATATACGTCTGCATGAGTGTAAGCATGTGTGTGTGTGTGTGTGTGTGTGTGTGTCATTGGTGTGTGTATGTCTCTTTGTGTCTGTGTGGCTCTCTGCGTCTGTGTGTGTGTGTGTGTGTTTGTAAGCGCGTCTTTAGGGTGGCTATGAGTATGTGTATCTGTATGTGAGTGTCTGTTTGCAGCAGTATATGTCTATGTGTACGTATCTGTGTGTGCGTACACGTTTGTAGTGTGTGTGTAAGTGTGTTGGGGGTGGGTATGAGTATTGTGTATCTGTGTGTGAGTGTCTGTGTGCTGCTCTATGTGTGTACATGTCTGTGTGTGTGTGCGTGTTTGTAGTGTGTGTGTGTGTGTATGTGTGTGTTGATGGTGCTCTCAATTTAGATAGCGCTGTGAGCTGATACACTCACTCTGTCCTTCCTAAACTGAATCCCTAATGATTTTCGCCCTCCATTACCACCTGTAGAGAGGGTGGGGAGACCAGCAGAGACTGACAGCGACAGAAAGCTCAGAAGGTCTGTCAGCATCTGTGAACAGAAATGCAAGTTAATGTTTTGGGATGAGTACCCCTTCCTTAGAAACTCATGTCAGAGAGATAGTACATCACATTAACACCACAGAGACTGCCAGACTCACCCCACACTGATACACACCGATAAACACACACTAACACAGAGACATAGAGACACTCACTCATACACTGACACTAATACAGACATGGAGTGTCTGCCAGTATTTCTCTTGCTCCGGTAACTTTGTCAATATATCACTTGCTGTCTGGTGTGTGTTAGTTTTTTTCAGTCTGTTCTAGGGGAGTGTGTCTATATTGCGCTTGTTCACACTAGTGAGTGAGTGAGTCAGTATTTATGTGTGGAGTGTGATTGTAGGGCAAATTCAATGCTTGCAGAAACCAAACCTGGAACATTTTTAAAGTGTGTAGAGGACAGTGTGGAACTCCAAAAGGGCAGTGACAAATTGGTGTAGTGTTCTGTTTTATGACAGATGAGCATCAATGCAGAGCAGTGTGAGATGATGCACTTTGGTAGGAATAACATTGACAGACAAAATAAAATATCTGTACCGTTATAAAAGGGCTGCAGAAACACAGGTTCTGGATTATTGAACATGACAGGACAAGTGAGGAGAGCAGTAAATGTCACAGATTATTTTCAGTATCTGAGCTTTTTACAGGAGGAGGTATAGGAGGGAGCCTCCGTGTTCCCTTCCTGGGAGATAGTGGTGACGATGTGATGTGAGCCCACCCTCCAGCCCACCGAAACGGTAGGGTTTCCATTTGTACCAGCTCGACACAAAAGAGAGATGGCATCAGGGCCACGGTTTCTAGGTTGTGCTGGGGAAACGGAGCTGCCAGTGGCTTTAAAGTGAGAATTGTCCTTCACTGAACATTGCTTCTTACTCGGTCGGTGGGATGTGGATATTTCAGAATCTCCACACGAGGTGTCCCTGTCCTCTCCGACTCGTACCAGGGTCCTCCCCATGTGGCGGGGTGGGGGAGGGGTGAGGGAGTGGATATCGGGCACTCCACCACCCAGCTTGACCCTTTCTGTCTTATTCCAGGCTGTTACGCCTGGAATGGGACAAAGGGAGGGAGGGAGGGATGGAGGGAAGTTTGCAGTGTGTGGCCCTGCTCTTAGTGTTGGTGTAGGTGTGATAAGGGTGAGATGTCAGAAGGGAGTCAGTCCATAGTGTTATGTCCATGCTGTGTTATTAGTGTGGGTGGGAAAGTGGAGGGAAATTGTATGTGAGAGAGAGGGAGAGACAGCGCAATAGTGAGAGTGATGGAGCATGAGCCTAGTTCGGTGTTCGGTGCTATAACAAATATACAGTGAGTGTGAGGGAGCAGAAAGAATACAGTGACCCTTATTATGAAAGAGCGGGGAAGTTTATTGATGCTAGTCCTGTATTGCTGGACATTTCCTCAGAGCGCAGATACTGCACTGAGCTGCGTGGTGTGCTTTGACCATGCTCAGTGGGTCTGGTGGTGTGGTTCCCTCTGGGAAGAGAATGGTCCACCTCTGTACTAGCCCATCCACCAGGACTTCCAAACCCCGATCAAAAAACGGTGGTGTAATTGTCCCTTTTCTGCCATGCTCAGGGGAAAACTGTGCAAGGCAACCTCTAACAAAGAACGCTCAACCGTGTGACCATTGGCCTTTTGAAGATGGAACCAGTGCTAGGGATCACGGAATATCCAGGGGCACCCGAGCGATGGTGAGTACCTCCAGCCATGATGGGTGGGAGAAGCGGGCCGGTATTGAATAAGTGGGACAACATGGGATGGGGTGGGTAGCTAATGAGGTGAGTTTGATAAGATAGCACCAGGAAACTGGCTCAGCCGCGTACAGACAATCCCTCTGTCACACTCAATGAAACCGTCACTGAGACAAATTATTGTTAGATTCAGCCCAATGAGGCATAGATTCTGTTGAAACCACGAACAGTCACAAAGCTGGAGGTGCTTGTCCAATGCTCTCCATCACAGAGAAGGACATAAACTTGACCTACCCTTGGGAAATAATGTAGGCCAGGATATTGAGTTATCAAAGGGGAAGAACTTTGGAACAAGTAATCATTATTCTATTAGTTTTAAAACAGAGATGGAAAAGGATGAATTGGGTCTAAAAGATAATGGTTTAACTTGGAGGAAGGCTAATTTGATGATATTAGGCAAGAACTTGGATGGGGTAAATGGACAAAGTCTTTTCCTTGCGTTCCGAGAGTGCAGTACTAGAGGGTATAGGTTTAGGGTGAGAGAGGAAAGATATAAAAGAGACCTAAGGGACAATATTTTCACACAGAGGGTGGTACGTCTATGGAATGAGCTGCCAGATGAAGTGGTGGAGGCTGGTACAATTGCAACATTTAAGAGGCATTTGGATGGGTACATGAATAGGAAGGGTTTGGAGGAATATGGGCCGGATACTGGCAGGTGGGATTAGATTGGGTTGGGATATCTCGTCGAGTTAGACCATAGGGTCTGTTTCCAAGCTGTACATCTCTATGGCTCTATGAAACTAAATTCCAAACCGGATTGGGATAGATATTCACAGATAAGCGGTCAGCTGAGAAGAGGGAAGCCTTCACAAATGAGATGTCAAGAGCCCAGAGACAGTGTGTCCTTTTTAGGGTGAAGGGTAAGGCAGGTAGGTGTAAGGGATGCTGGAGGACTGGAGAAATTGATGGCCTGGTCACGGATAAGAGGGAAGCATATGTCATGTATTCATTCACGGGATGAGAGTAAAGGGAAATCCGGAGGCCATAAATGGGGCACGAGATAGCTTTGACAAATAGGGTGAAGGAGAATTCAAAGGTTCTGTACAAATAGATGAAGGATGAAAGAGTAACTCGAGAGAGTTTTGGACCACTTAAAAATCACCAAGATGCCGATGTGCAGAATGCCAGGCGATGGAGGCGATACTAAACAAGCACCTTGCATCAGTATTTACTGTGCAGAAGGATATGGAAGCTAAGGAACTTCAGAAATAAACAGTGACATCTTGAAAAGTGTCTGTATTACAGAGGAAGAGATGCTTGAGTTCGTAAAGCCTATAAAGATGGTAAAATCCCCAGGACCTGATCAGGTGTCCCCTAGAATTCTGTGGGAAGCTAGGGAAGGGATTGCTGGGTCACATGCTGAGATATTTGTAGCATTGATTGTTACAGGTGAGGTGCCAGAAGAGAGGAGGTTTGATAATGTGATGTCATGACTTTAAAAAATGTAAGGACTATGGTAAGGAAAAGCCGGTGAGCCTGGCGTCAGTGATGGGCAAGTTGTTGGTGTGGATTATGAGGCACAAGGTTTACATGTATTTTGAATGGCAAGGACTGATACGGGATGGTCAACGCAGCTTTAAGCATAGGAAATCATGTCTCACTAAATTGACTGAGAGTTTTTGAAGAAATGGCGAAGAGGATTCATTGAAGTAGAGGTGCACATTGCCAATATAGACTTCAGTAAGGCATTTGACAACTTCCTGCACGGTAGACTGGTTAACAAGGTTAGTTCACATGGAATGCACATGGAAAACTAGCCACGTGGATACAAAATTGGCTCGAAGGCAGGAGATAAGAGGGTGGTGATGGAGGATTGCTTTTCGAATTGGGGGGTTTTAACCATTGGTGTGCGACAAGTATCAGTGCTGGGCCCACTGTTTTTCATTATTTATATAGATCATTCGGATGTGAACGCAGCAGCGATAGTTGGTTAGTTTGCAAATGACACCAAAACTGATGTTGTAGTGGACAACACAGAAAGTTTACGTCAGAGTACAATGAGCTCTTGATCAGGTGGGCTGATCGGCGGAGGAGCAGCGAATGGTGTTTAGTCTCAATAAATGTGAGGCACTGCATTTTGGAAATGCAGATCAGGACAGGATGTATACACTTAATGGTAACGTCCTCGGGAGTGTTGCTGAACAAAAAAGTCTTGGCGTGTAGGTTCAAAATTCCTTGAAGGTTGTGTTACAGTTCTACAGATAATGTAGACGCCATTTGGTATGCTTGCCTTTATTGGTCAGTGTTGTCACTATATGAATTGGGAGGCCATGTTGCTGCTGTAGAGCACATTAATTCGGTTATTTTGGAGTATTGTATTTAATTCTGGTCTCCCTCCTATCAGAAAGATATTGTGAAACTTGAAGGGAGTCAGAAAATATTTGCAAAGATGTTGCCAGTATTTGAGCTATAGGGAGAGGGTGAGTAGGTTGGGGTGATTTTTCTTGCAGTATGAGAGGCACATACAGGGTGAATAGCCAAGGACATTTTCGCAAAGCTAGAGGGCATGGATTTCAGGTGAGACCTAATGACCAACGTTTTCTAACATGGATTGGTGCATGTGTGGAATGAGCGGCCAGTGGAGGTGGTGGTGGCTGTTACACTTACAACATTTAAAAAGCATTTGGATGGGTACATGAAGAGGAAGGGTTTACATTGTTATGGGCAAAATGCTGGCAAATGGGACTAGTTTAATTTGTGATATCCCATAGGCATGGACGAGATAGACTGAAGGGTCCTTTTCTGTGCTGTACATCTTTGAGAGTTTATGATTCTGTCTGAACTCACACCAACATCCCATTTATTCACCATTGCCGGAAATACCAGGCTATGTTACTTGATGCTATCGAAATGTCTTCACTTCAGCATTTTGAAACCTGTGAACACATCCTTCCACAACACTGATTCTGAGTCTCTCTGCGTCCGTCTATTTCCCAAATCCCTCCCATTTGTTGCTATTGAAACTGTTGGTATTTAAACTGAGCATCAGCTTCCAACATTAAGCAGCTTAGAAACAATGTTCAAAAAGCATAGCGTGTGTTTTAAATGACTTCCCAATGTTCTGCCCTGTGCTCCATGTTGGATAGTGGAGTTTCAGCAGTTTTGATGCACACCTTTCTAACTTGATCTGTGCCTATCAATTGAACGCCTGTGTTACTCACTCTCTGCTGATCATGTGCTCAGTAACAAAGAATCATTTCCACTGTTACTGATCCTGACCATGTTTCATACTAGCACTTGAGTGACATTTGAGTTAATTCTAGTTTTGGAGCGTTAGTGAAAAAGCTGGCGACGGTTTCCTGGAGACTGTGCTTTAAGCTGCTGTGGAAATTCAGGAAGGCCAGATGCTTTGGTGACCCACTGGGATGAGTCATGGTGACTGTAGTGACAGCATCTGGATCCGCAACATGACCATCAAAAGGAGCAGAGACTGCAGAAAGGGGAATCTCTTCAAAATGGAATGAGGGAATCACAATCAGATCAGAGAATAACTGCCACCTATCCCTGTGTCCAGTCTCGAGCAGTTAAGTGACGGCCTCCTGTTTCTGTGTCCCTGTCTCTAGCAGTTGAGTGATGGCCTCCTGTTCCTGAGTCGCAGTCTTGAGCAGTTGAATGATTGCTTCCTGTTCCTGTGTTCCAGTCTCCACCTGCTGCCCCAAGCAACATGCTCCAGTAGCTGTGTGCTCTCCTCCTGCTGCCGCTGAGTGACAGCCTCAAATACCTGTGTGCTCTCCACCTGCTGCTCCTGAGTTACAGGTTCCAATATCTGTGTGCCCTCCTCCTGCTGCCGCTGATTAACAGGCTTCAATAGCTGTGTGCTCTCCTCCTGCTCCTCCTGAGTATCAGGTTCTAATATCTGTTTCCTGTCGTTCTGTTGCTCCTGAGTATCAGGCTCCAATAGGTGTGTACCAACCTCCTGCTGCTCCTGAGTAACAGGCTCCAATAGCTGTGTGCTCTCCTGCTTCTCCTGAGTAACAGGCTCCGAATTGTGTGTGGCTCCTCTTGCTGCTCCTGAGTGACAGGCTCTAATACCTGTGTGCTCTCCACCTGCTGCTCCTGAATAACAGGCTCCAATAGCTGTGTGCTCTCCACCTGCTGCTCCTGAATAACAGGCTCCAATAGCTGTGTGCTCCCCTCCTACTGCTCCTGAATAACAGGCTCCAATAGCTGTGTGCTCCCCTCCTACTGCTCCTGAGTAACAGGCTCCAATGGCTGTGTGCTCCCCTCCTACTGCTCCTGAGTAACAGGCTCCAATGGCTGTGTGCTCCCCTCCTACTGCTCCTGAGTAACAGGCTCCAATGGCTGTGTGCTCTCCACCTGCTGCTCCTTTGTAACAGGCTTCAATAGCTGTGTGCTATCCTCCTGCTGCTCTTGAGTAACAGGCCCCAATAGGTGTGTGCCCTCCTCCTGCTGCTACTGAGTAACAAGCTCCAATACCTGTGTGCTCTTCACCTGATTCTCCTGAGTATCAAGCCCCAATACCTGTGCGCTCTCTTCCTGCTGCTCCTGAGTAACAGGCTCCAATAGCTCTGTGCTCTCCTCCTGCTTCTGCTGAGTAACTGGCTCAAATAGCTGTGTGCTCTCTTCCTGCTGCTCACAAATAACAGGCTCCAATAGCTCTGTGCTCTCCTGCTGCTCCTGTGTAATGGAACTGAAGGACTGAATGGCCTGTCCACATCCCATTCAGTTCGTATTGACTGAAATCCTTTTTGCTGTTTCTGTCAAATACCATCAAAAGCAGAATGTTGCATTTATACTTTTTACACAGTAATTGAGCAATCATGCTGACTGACTCTGCTTTTGTTATACAGGTCTGAGAAGGTGAACGAGTAATAGGTTCGAGAGGCTGATCAGTTCCTCCTGACCCTCTGTAATAGGCCGAAAGGCCGATGTCTTCCTATGCCTCTATAGCAGGCACTTGCGGACAGAATTGTTTCTCCCTGTTCCTGAGCAGCAATCTCAATGCGCTGAATGTTGCCACGAGGTTATGAAATGGTTTGATGCCAGGGCATTTCAAACTACGAGCAGCATTACTTACGGAATCGAAAAACTTACCTACCAGGCATTTTATGCATCTGGTCTGTTATTCTATCCCTGTCTCCTTTTATAAACAGGGTGGAACATATCCAACCCTGCAATGTTCCAGCAATACTCATACATACAAGGAAGAAAGATTAAAAAGATTGAAAAATTTATGATCTATCCCTCGGCAAACGTCATCCACGCAATCCAGATTGAGTAAATGTTCCCTTTTATCGGGAAGTGTAAAATGATGTAAGGAACTGGTTAACTGAACCTGTTTGTTTGGTGACTGTGATTAATGTCAGTCTCCATAGATTGTACATATTCCAGTGGAGGGTTTACATATTTTAATGATAAAATGGGTACCGTTCAATCTGTTATTCCATAGTATGAGTGGGTGTATCAACAACAGCACTAACAGGGATCAGCAGCTGTAGAGACAGGGGAATGGGAGGTCTGAATTTGAGATCATTAGACTGGAATGTAACAACAATGGACAGGAGTTTATCCTATTATGTATGGATTCTTTCTACATATCGTTTGTGTCTATTACCATGGCAGATCGAATGTGCACTTTACATTATTCAATATTTTTATAATCCTACCCTGGCTATTGTTGGTGTACCTGTTATTTTTCACTGTCCTTTTATTATTTGCATTAATCATGTATGGCGGTAATATTGTTATTTTCATTTACTCTACTCTGGAAGCATTCACTCTCCAAACCACCACGAACAACAACTGTGAACTTGTTCATTCTTTCTCTCCTTCTTTCGTTCTGGCACTGTGCCTTGTTGGTTGACCTACTCAGTTTCAACTATGAACCACGATTTATTATTTAAATATTGAAAGCTTGGAGGTCACTGTCTTCTGTTTTGTTGACAAACACCATTTCGTTCCTCCGACTTCATTCCATCCCAGGCCATTATCTGAGGCTGAAACAGACGAAGCACAACTATGGTGACCCCTTTGGCCATGAGCTGATTGCTGACCTATATCTTCACCATTGGATTAACTATTTGTAATAGAACATAGAACATAGAACAGTACAGCACAGAACAGGCTCTTCAGCCCACGATGTTGAGCCGACCACTGATCCTCATTTATGCACCCTCAAATTTCTGTGACCATATACATGTCTAGGAGTCTCTTAAATGACCCTGCCTCCATAACTGCAGCTGGCAACGCATTCCATGCTCTCATAACTCTCTGTGTAAAGAACCCGCCTCTGACATCCCCTCTATACTTTCCTCCAACCAGTTTAAAACTATGATCCCTCATGTTAGCCATTTCTGCACTGGGAAATTGTCTCTGGCGACCAACTCTATCTATGCCTCTCCTTGTATTGAATACCTCAATTAGGTCCCCTCTCCTCCTCCTTTTCTCAAATGAAAAAAAGTCGGAGCTCATTCAACCTCTCCTCATAAGATAAGAGCTCCAGTCCAGACAGCATCCTGGTAAACCTCCTCTGAACCCTCTCCAAAGCATTCACATCTTTCCTATAATAGGGCGACCAGAACTGGATGCAGTATTCCAATGCGGTCTAACCAAAGTTTTATAGAGCTGCAACATGATCTCACAACTCTTAAACTCAATCCTCCTGTTAATGAAAGCCGAAACACCATATGCTTTCTTCACAACCTTGTCAACTAGGGTGGCCATTTTAAAGGATCTATGTATCTGCACCACAAGAGCCCTTTTTTCCTCCACACTACCAAGAATCCTATCCTTAATCCTGTACTCAGCTTTCAAATTCGATCTTGCAAAATGCATCACCTCACATTTATCCAGCTTGAACTCCATCTGCCACCTCTCAGCCCATCTCTGCATCCTGTCAATGTCCCGCTGCAGCCTACAGCAGCCCTCTATACTGTCAACGACACCTCCTACCTTTGTGTCATCTGCAAACTTGCTGATCCATCCTTCCCTTCAATCCCCACATCCAAGTCATTAATAAAAATTACAAACAGTAGAGGCCCAAGGACAGAGCCCTGTGTAACACCACTCACCACTGACTTCCAGGCAGAATATTTTCCTTCTACTACCACTCGCTGTCTTCTGTTGGCCAGCCAATTCTGTATCCAGACAGCTAAATTCCCCTGTATCCCATTCCTCTTGACCCTCTGAATGAGCCTACCATGGGGAACCTTATCAAATGCCTTACTGGAGTCCATATGCACGACAGCTACAGCTCGACCCTCATCAACTTTTCTAGTCACATCCTCAAGGAACTCGATAAGGTTTGACCTACCCCTCACAAAGCCGTGTTGACTACATTTAATAAAGCCATTCTCTTCCAGATAGTCATAAATCCTATCCCTCAGAATCCTTGCTAACACCTTGTCGTTTCCCTAACTTGGAGTTGCAATGTCAGGGAGCTGGTCAGAGAGCTAGAACTGTAAAAAGCATGGTGAAAGAGTGGAATACTAAGTAGCAGCTAGCAGCTGTGAAGGGCATGGAGACATTTGGAGGCTGAATGGAAACATACAGCAGGTCTGAGGCTAGGGAACCTGCAGTGAGTAACTCACCTCTGAGTTGACCATGTCCCAGACACAAGTCAGGAATGTGATGGAATACTCCCCACTTATCTGGTCGAGTGCAGCTCCAAGAACACTCAAGAAGATCAAAACCATCAAGGACAAACATAGAAAATTGGAGCATGAGTTGGCCATTTGACAGACGTGAGACTTACTTGTCTGTAATTTCCCTATTTCCTTTCTTGAAGAGAGGAATTACATTTGCCTCTCTCCTGTCCTCAGATCCGACTCCAGTGGAGAGCGAGGACGCTTGGATCTCCACAAGTGGCGAAGCAATTACATTTCTCGTTTCCCAAAGCAGCCGAGGACAAACCTGATCCGGGCCTGGCGACTTGTCAATCTTAATGTTTGACAAAATTTTCAGCACATTAGCTTCTTCTATCTCTATCCATTCCAGCATGCACACCTGCTCTTCAAAGGTTTCATTCACGACAAAGTTGATTTCTTTCGTATAGACAGAAGCACAAAAACTCATTTAGGGCTTCCTCTATCTCCTCAGACTCCACACACAAGTTCCCTATGCTATCCCTGATTGGCCCTACTCTTTCTTTGACCATTGTCTTATTCCTCACGTAAGTGTAAAATGCCGTTGTGTTCTCCCTAATCCGTTTTGCAAAGCCTTTTTCGTGCCCCCTTCTAGCTCTTTTCAGATCATTTTTGAGCTCCTTCCGCGCCTTCCTGAAATCCTCTAGAGCTGAGCTTCACCCTAGCTTCCTCCACCTTATGTAAGCTGCCTTCTTTCTTTTGATGAGATGCTCAACCGCTCTCGTCATCCAAGGTTCCTTTATTTTACCACTTCTTGCCAGTCTCAGAGGGACATATTTATTCATCACTCACAGCAACTGTTCCTTAAATAGTCTCCACATGCCTATAGTGCCTTTACCATGGAACAATTGTTCCCAGTCCATGCTTCCTAACTCATCTCTCAACTGCTTCCAATGGAATTATATTCTTTCACAGGTAATGAGACAAAACCATCTTAAACACAGATGAGCTAAATCTTTGTTTTCTCAGTGTTGTGAATCACTGTAACACTCTTCCCCGCCGAGTATTGGGGGCAGAGATATTCAATATTTTTGAGGCACAGACAGAAGGTTCACAAATAACAACGAAGTCAAGGATTATTGAGGAATGGGCAAGAATGTGCAGTTTGTGGGAAATTCTGACAGTGGTACAAATTACACTGTTCCAGAACATCCAGGAATATAATGCAAAACGAAATTATAACATAGATAAAAGTTTATAATGCAACAATGATAGAATACAGTATCAAAGGACCATGGGGCTGCTCTGTCATTAGAGAGAGGCCACGCGTGGTGGTTGTCCTGAGCGTCGCCACACTTCGGCAGATGGGGTGAGGTTGAGAGAGCATCCCCTCCATGGTGACCTCTGTCAGTGTGAGGAACTGAACCTGTGCTGTTCGCCTCCCTCTGCATCACAAATCAACCGTGCAGCCAACTGAGTGGGAGACGGTGTAACTGTTACAACAGAAACAGTTAAAGACAAAGGGCAAGAGAAACGTCCATAACAAGGTAAAGGTGCAATTCAGATAACGGTCAAGATAACAGCTAAGGATGAAAACGTTCTCTGCAAGAAATTGGATTTTATAACCAGCCAAGTGGTTAGAAGCTGTCTTTGGCTGAAAATAATAAGATGAGACAAGTGAAATAAACAGAATTAATAATTGAAATTGGATATGTATAACAATAAAATGAGTGTTTTTTTTATTATTCTGCGTAAAATGTGCTTAGCATTACATAAAAGTATAAAGCTGATGGAATGTATTGAGAGAGGAGTCCGTCTGTTTGAGAAATGCTCTCGAAGAGTCGCTTGAAGAAAACCAGGGTAAATGTGCCTGAGTGTCATCTCCTCAGTGACAGAAACCTAGGGACTTGAATGACTGAAAGTTCCTGTAACATGAAGCTGAGAGTACCAAGAGACCAGCTGTCATTTTATTATATGCTAGAGCACGTTTGAAGGGCTGACTGGCCTCATGATGGATTTGAATTGTCTGTGTATTGAAAAAAGCATGCATCGCTATTCCTTGGTCATTGAAATGGGTATTATTTGAAAGATTATCTGGAACATTCCAAAATCGGCATTCTCTCGAACATGATATTGCCATGTTGCGGTATTGCAAAGGCGAGAGAGAGAGAGAGATGGGGAAGGTGCGGTATGCTGCAGTGAGAATGTTAGAGAATTGGTCTTGTTTGGGGGTACGTGCTATAACAGATATGGAGTGAGTGTGAGGGAGTGGAGAGAATATCGTGACCCCTTTCCTGACAAAGCAGGGAAGGTTATTGATGCTTGTCCTGTATTTCTAGACATTTCCTCAGACCACATTTACTGCACTGTGCTGGGTGGTGACCTCAGATCATGCATGGTGGGTCTGGTAGTGTGGCCACCTCTAAGAAGAGAATAGTACCCTCTGTACTAGCCAATCCACATATCCCGGTCGACAAATCGTGGTGTAATTGCCTCTTATCTGTCATACTCAGGGTAAACTGTCAAGGGCAGCTCGGGACTGAGAAAGCTCAAACGTGTGCCCATTGGCCTTTTAAAGGTGGCACTAGGGCCAGGGATATCCAGGCAATGGTTAGTACCTCCAGCCATGATGGGTTGGAGAATCGAGCTGCTGTTGAATGAGAGGGACACTATGGTGTCAGGTGGTAGGTAATAAGGTGAGTTCGATAAGATAGCACCAGGAAACTAGGTCGACCTCGTGCAGACAATCCCTCTGTCACATTCAATAAAAATGCCATTGAGCTAAATTGTTGTTACACTCAGCCCAATGAGTCATAGACTCTGCTGTTTCACAAAGCTGCAGAACAAATGCTCATCCAAAAATCCATCTTCTTAACTCACACCAATATCCCATTAACCCATCATTCCTGGGAATACTGGCTCACGTTGCAGGATTCTGTCGAAATATCTTCATCTCGGCATTCTGAAAACTGCGATCTTCCATGAAATTGTCTTTCAACCTTCCTTTCTCGTTTTCCCAAGATCCTTTTGTTTGTTGGAATTTAAACTGATTCCCTCACCATCTCTCCCTGGCAGTGGTTTTCACACACACAGCACCCCCTTGTCATGGTATAATGGAAATATGGAGTTGTAAATGGATGGGAGCTTCACATCTTGTTACTTTCAGCATGGACTGCAAGTTTCCCCGCACTGGGCAGGGATCTAACATAGTGTTAGTGATCAATGTACTGGGGTGGTGTCCACAGCTCTACATGCTGGGAGGGTAACTGCTCAGGTTTACAGATCAATTCACTGGTCTTCAATGCACAGCTTCCCATACTGAACAGGTTCTTTGTTGACGTTTATAGAGCAACATATTGATGTGGGCTGCATTTCACCCCAGAAAGTTTCGTCCGGGTTTCTGAATCAATGCACCGGTGTGATCTGCACTGCTCCCTGTGTTGGACAGATAGCTAGTGGGCCACTGAAACCTGCAGAGTGCATCCTGGATAGATTGCTGGGGTATACTGAGCCTGGTCAATACAGTATTCCAACTTGGACAGATTGCTGGGTTACGCAGAGTCTGGTCTGCACAGTGCTCCATCCTGGACAGATTGCTAGGTTGTACTGAGCCTGGTCTGCACAGTGCATCATGCTGAGCAGATATCTAATCTGGGCTTACACGTGTCTGGGCTGGATCTGTGAGGTGGATTGTATATGCAATATAATTCCTGATAGAGCTATCACTCCTCCAACTCGCTGCATTCTGCTGTCAAAGCACATATTTCTGCAACATGTCCATTAAGTAATTCTGCAATTGAAACGTGAAAATCTTTCCCTTATGGTATGGACCCGAGCAGACCGCCCCTCACAATACATGACGAAGGTGCTCTCGACCTGAACGTTTTCTTATTTTAAAGGTAAATGTGAGGTGCTGTGTTTCAGATACAGTTCGTTTGGTCAAAATGTTTGACTTCAAGCAAAACTCAACCTATTCAAATACAACACCAACAAGTGGAACTTGGAATAACTTAATTCTACTGGAAAACCTAAAAAGAATTATAGGTTATTTAACTACTCTACAGTAACTGCTCCAATGTAGTGACATCCCATAAACATATACTTGTGATAAAACAAATTCAGGAAACAGATCGTCTCACATGCAGTTCTCCAATCCAGGATGAAAGAACATCAAAAGACAATTCTGAGAGATATCTCAGAGACAGTATGTAACAGCCAGGAAATATTTCCACCCTCTCAACCCTGCTGAGACCGCAGCAATAACTGGTGAAAGGTAAAACTAAGAATCCTGGTTCAGTGAGAGTTTGACCATCACTCCACAGGACCATGCCACAGTTGCAAGGACCAAAAGGAATGGACTGTATAAAGACCGTCTATGCCACTGTAGGAGCCTCTCAAAAATGCCTAACCTCACCTAATCCGTTAAATGATGGTAAGATAAATGTCAAAATTAAATATAAGTAAATAAAACAAAAGGATACAGCAGGTCTGGTGATCAGACACAGACGGCCTTGGGACCCCAGCAATTTCTATCCTGCCAAAACATAGTAGGATCATTGGTCTGGTGAATACAAAGTATCATCACTTTACCTCACATCTAACTTTACAATTGGAGATGTGCTATTTGTCCAATAGTCAGCGATGTCAACATCCCAACCAGAGCAAGTATTGTGGTGACATATGAGGGTTTTAGTGAAAAGGGTTTACTGGAGCTGTTTGTGACTGTGATTGATGTCAGTTTCCATGGATCCTAACTGTATCATTAGACGGTTTCCCTCTTCTATTAGTAATTGGTTTCCTTCAAACTGTTGTCTCATAGTATCAGCGGCAGCGTCATCTTCAACACGATTGGGATCAGCAGCTACAGGGAGAGGGAGAGGAAGGAAATCTTAGAACAACAGACTGGAATGTTCCAACAATGGCTCAGAATCTGAGAACATTGGACTGGAATGTTACAACTATAGACAGGAGTTTATCTGATGGTCTTTACTACCTTTCTCGGGATTGACCATGGTTAGAGTTGCAGTTACGAGTCATATTGATGAGTATTCAAGCAGGTTACTATCCCATCTCGCTATTATTGGTGTTCCTGGTAAGACTTTTTCTGTCCATTCGATAAACGATGGTGAAGGTTATTGCTATTATTTTTCATATTTAACAAATACATAATTTGCTATTTTCAGTTTCAGTCACAAACTCCACAAATTCCATCAATTTCAGACTCTTCACTTATAGACATCTAAGATGGAACAAGACTGTTACGACCCTTGAGTCTTCCCTTTGCCCTGAATTGTTTTATGTCTCTATATTCTCTCTGCCATCAACCCTGCCTACACCCACCTCGATAATATCGACACTCTCCACCTCTGCCTCAATACTGTTGCTGAATAAGCCATCATCTGCTCCCTTGTTAACTTCTGATTTTATGGCTCCACTTCTTTTCTGACCACTATTTCAGTTACAAAAATTTTGACCACAAACTTGTTCTTGGCGTACCACCTATTTCATAATAGGGATCTCACTGTAATAATGTCACTGGCCGTATAATTAAAAGGCACAAGTTATGACTTTAAATGCATTGTTTCAAATCCTTCCATAGCCGATGACAGAAGTTAAATTCGAATGGCAACAATTGTAATGAAATATCATTTTACAAACGACAACCATAAATCACTAGGATTTCTTTTATTATTTCACTGACAGTCTTTGGTAAAGAAATTAAGTGTGATAAAAGAAGATTGGCTCCATATTGTCTTGACAAATGGTCTCGTAGTCAACGGCAATTAGTGACAGATAACTAATGCTGACATCCTGTGCAACAACAGCATGAAAGGTGAATTAACCCAAGGAACATGGATGATGGAGATCCGAAATAAAATTCTCCAGCGTCTGAAAGTGTTGGAGAATCTCAGCTAGTATGGCAGCCGCTGTCAAGAGAAAAACAGATAAAGTTTCGAGCCTAGTGACACGATATCATAACTAAAAGCAACTGGGAAATAATATCATTTATATCATGGATGGTCGGATGAGTGAGGGGGAGGTTAGTTTAGTGGATGTAGAAACTTTGTGGGCGTTACGGTGGCACAGTGGTTCGCACTGCTGCCTCACAGCGCCAGAGACACGGGTTCAATTCCCGCCTCAGGCGACTGACTGTGTAGAGTTTGCACGTTGTCTGCGTGGGATTCCTCTGGCTGCTCAGGTTTCCTCCCTGTCCTAAATATGTGCAGGTCAGATAAATTAGCCATGATAAATTGCCCGTAGTGTTAGGTAAGGTGTACATGTAGGGGTATGGGTGGGTCACGCGTAGGTGTGGACTTGTTGGGCCGAAGGGCCTGTTTCCACACTGTAATGTAATCAAATCTAAATGTTGAGAGAGAAATGAAAAGCAAACATAAAGACTGCTGATAATGAACCAGAAGGAAAATAAAATAGGAGCTTGTTATATAATTTCCCCTTTTCCCATATTCCTGAATATCATGTCAATTCAGATGTGTCTCTGTTTACATTGAGTTATACTCCATCTGGCTTTCTCCTCTGAATGTGATGATCGACTCTGCAGGCAATGCTGGTGCTGCACCTATAGTTGCTCAGATTCAAAGAAACGGAATGTTACATTGTCAAAGGAGTTTTTTGAAGAAGGGAACTGTAACTGTAGGACTGTGCAGCGAAGTAACTGTTTTTTTTCTGCTCAGAACAGAAACATTTTAAACACTGAATGGGTGCACCGTGAGCGTGGAGATTTGACGTCTCCTGTCATTACAGAATAAAGAGAGGTTCTGTGGACGCTATTCTCGGGTTTGCGTTATCAGCTGCCTCTTCCATTCAGAGAGACCCAACGGTATGGTGACCCCATTCTGGACGAGATATGAGTACTGCATTTACAGAGAGTTCTGGGTCCATGGTAAACAAATGGAGTCGAAATACACAGAAGGGAAGCTCAGTACACAGGGAGGGACAGGAAACTGCAAAAATCTCCCAGGGATTTCCAGGAAGATTTGTCTAAGCTGGGCCAATTCCAAGTGTAAAATGTGAAAACAGCGTCTTTCAAAAATGAGGTGGTCACTGAGCTCTTTCCCCACATTCAATATAGTCTGTAAACTCACAGGAGAGACAGGACTGTGCTGACACTAACCATGAAGTGAACTCGATTGATTCTGGACCTTTACAGGTAAGAGTGGGTGACATATACATCACCTTGAAGTGTATTGGATTGATTCTGGAACGTTCCAGGCACGAGTGAGTGACATATCTGGAGTGCAGTCGTCCGATTTAACACTAGCTGATGGAACCCGTCTGCCTGCTGTGAGGAATACATGGGTTCTGTCTCCACGGATGAAAGTGTAGAAACTAACTAGGGAAGAGGGGCCCTGGTGAAAATTAGGGGATGCAAGAAATTAGAGTTAATGAAGAGTATCTCATTGAAAAGCTTTTCAAATTGAAGCTTGGTATGTTGCTGGATCTGATGTTTTACATTCCAGAGTATTGAGGACGTGGCAAAGAGCTACTGAAAGAATTATTGATTATTCTTCGAAGTTGGTTAGATTCTGAAGGGATCTTGCAGACTGGAAAGTGGCTATTGTTCCCCTAAATATTTAAATCAGGACGGAGAGGGCAAACAGAAAACTAAATAGCTTGATGTCAGCTGTGAGAAAAACATTGTAACCTTTTATGAGGAATGTGACAACTAGACACTTGGAAAATAACGACATATTTACATTCGGCCTAGATTCAGGAAAGGGAAATGATCTTTGATAAATTTGCTGTATTTGTGGAGATTGTTCATTGTGACATTGACAATTGAAAACCAATGGGAGTGGAGTTTTTGAATTTTCAGAAAACTAGTGAATACTGGTGTGTGTGGGGAATGTTAGATTCCATGGGTAGGTAGGAGTGGAACACACAGAACGAATCAAAAATGGGATAATGGGCAAAATGAATAGAGTAATGTTTTTCTTTAGATGGAAGGCTTGTGGGGTATCAGAAGGGTCAGTGCTTGGGGAATAGCTATTCACAGGATATAACATGATTCGGATGGGAATAACAAATGTAATGTTTCTCATTTTAGTTTATTAAATGGTAAGAAGTTGGGAAGTTCTGTTGTCGAAAAGGACAGGGATGTCCTTGGTTATAAGTCACTAACAGAATCCTGATGGGACAGAAGTAATAATAACTCAAAATGGCAGCTAGTCTTTCATGCAAAATGCTTGAAGTACCACAGTACAGACTGAGTCCGTTTTATAAATAATTGTCACCACGTCACCGAGACAGTGCAAAGGAGTTTCACCATATTGAACCCTGGCATGATGGAATTATCAAGAGAGAGTGCAGTAAGTATGTGTTTAACCTGTAGCACTGTAAGAGAATGCGAAGTTGGAACTTGATGATTATGGATGGACACTCATATCTCAAACAGCGATTGATAAGGTGGGAAATCACATACTTTCCATGGGATGCTAGATTCCTAATAGTTTACGTGCCTGTGCAGAGACCTCATTTCTGTTAACAGAGAGGTACAGGCTCTGAATGAACTCTGAACACTGTAAAAAGGCGATTGTGTGACCTTCCACTCAACTTTGCATTTTTCACAATCCTATCAACAGCCACAATACCTTCATTCTGAAACAGTTAGATATTCTCCAACAGCTTCTGACTTTCAGATATGATGTAGGTCTGCTCTCTCAGCGATGGAAGGTGCCTTTTAAACTAGTTTAAAACATCGTTTCAGTTCCACTGCCAGATAAGCATAACACGAATGTACTACGAGTAATAAGGCCACGAGGAATACCATGGAACAGTCCATCTGTGCAGCCCCCGCTCCATTTGTTTCTTATGTTGGAGCATCTGTGACACCTTCCTTTTCCTGTGTTAGTGACGTGAGAAGCTGAATGACCTCTTCCTGTTCCTTTGTAACTGATTTTGTAACTGATTCCAGGTGTGAAATGGACACTTTCTGACCCCTGTCAGTGATGTGTGGGCGTGAGCAGAAACCTTGTCTTCCTGTGTAACGGCGGGGGGGGGGGGGGGGGGGGGGGCGGGCTGAATGGGCTGTCCCTCTTCTGGTCCAGTAGTTTTGATGGGCTGAATACCTTTCCCATATTCCTGTGAAGCCAGATTGAGGTACTGAGTGAACTCCTCCGTTTACTGTGGAAATGTGCAGCGCTGTTTCATGAATGTTGCCGACAGTTTAACAGCACAGGCTTGAACGTTGTCTCAGTCTTGTTGCACATGGACACAAACTGCATCAGGAGGTCAGGGATGACGAAGCTTTCTGAATATCGTGTAACATACAGTAAATATCCCCACTTCTGATTGATGTGGACTCAATGGGATGAATGGCCTCTATCCACACAACAGGGATTGCTTGCTGACAAACTGAGTTTACCTGGGCTGAGGTAGTTACCCTGAGGAATTCCTGCAGAGATGTTCCACGGCTGAGATGGTAAACATGTTCCATTGTGCTGTGAATGACTCCAAACACTGGAGAGTTTGCAATGGATTCTGATGAAGTGCAATTTTACTCGGGCACCTTGATGTCATCTTCAATTAAATACTGCCTTGATATCAGGGCCAGTCGCTCTTTGGTAGGCCTTTGTATTCTATCGCTCATAATGATAGATCATGATGTATGAGCAGGTAGTGATTTCTTCAAACAGAGGGTAATGAAGGCCAGGAATTCTCTATTCCAGAGAGTCAGGAGAGTTATTGCAGTATTTGGCATCCAACTGTTCCAGTCTAGCAGGATGGAGGGTCTGAATGGAACATCAGAACAGGACCAGGGTTAGATCGTTAGACACTATGAACGTTCGCCACCAGGCACTAAGATTGTGGCTGATCAGGTTATGGTCTCAGCCCCACTTTCCTGTCTGAATCCCATTATCTGTGACTCACTTCACTGTTAAATATTTAACTAACTCAGCTTTGGGTAAACGTGAACAAAGAGGCACCGCATGCCTCTGGAGAAGAGACTTCCCACTCAAATGGTCCTTTTAGAATTTCTCCTCATCTCCCTTACAGTGTCATGCAGCACAGAGATCTATCCACATAACTCAGACGCCCAATCTGATCTAGTCCCATTTGCCAGCATTAGGCCCATATTCATCTAAATCCTTCCTCTTAAAATGCATATCCAGATGCCTATTAAATGTTGAAACTGCACCAGCCTCCATCACGTACTCTGAGAGATCGTTCCATACACACACGACAGTCTCCATGAAAATATTGTCCCTTTAATATATTTCTCCTCTCACCTTTAGCTTTTGTCCGATAGTTGTGAACTCCCCTATCCTGGAAAAAAGACCTTGGCTATTCAGATTGTCCATTTTCTTCATGATTTTATAAACCTCTGTAATGTCACGTCTCAGCCTCTGATGCTCCAGAGTAAACAAGCCCCAGTCCGTCCAGATTCTCCCTGTAGCTCAAAACTCCATGTCTGGCAATATCCTTGTAAATCTTTTCTGCACCCTCTCAAGTTTAATAGCATCCTTGTATAGCAGAGCAAACTGAATTAAACACAGTATTCTATATCTGGCCTCACCAACATCCTGCCCCGTTGCAACATGATCTCCCAACTCTCATACTCAATGAAATGATCAATAAAGGCAAGCATACCAAACCCGTTCTTCACCACCCTGTCGAGCTGTGACTCCATTTCAAGGATCTATGAGGATTTTTGTTCAACAGTACTCCCCACGACCTCACTACTAATTGTGTACGTCCTGCCCTATTTTACCTTACCAAAATGCAACACTTCACATTTACCTAAATTTAACTTTATCTGTCACTCTTTGGTCCATTGGCCCATCTGATCGAGGTCCCATTTTACTCTGACGTAAACCTTGCTGCCCACTGCACCTCCAATTTTAATGTCATCTGTATACATAATAAAAAGGCGAGTATTCACATTCAAATCATTTATATAAATAATGAAAAGCACTGGATTCAGCTCTGCTCCTTGTGGCACATCACGAGTCATAGGTCTTCAGTCTGAAAAGCAGTCCTCTACCACCCTCTGTCTCCTAGCTTCACACTAATTTTGTAGTCATTTGGCTAGCTTATCTTGGATCTATTTATGAGCTAACCTTACTAACTTGTCTGCCATGCGGAATCCTGTCGAATGCCTTGCTGAAGTCTATATGGACAGCGTCTACCACATTGTCATCACCAATCTTCTTTGTCACCACTTCACAAAATGCAATCAACTTTGTTAGAAATGATTTCCCATGCACAAAGCCATGTTGACTATCCTTCATCAGGTGATACATTTGCAAATACATGTTAATCCTGACCTTCTCAATGTTCTCCAACAGCATGGTCACCAATGATGGCAGGCTCACTGATCGATAGTTCAGGACATTATTCCCCTTCCTCGTTCCAAACTTCCGCTGCTCACTGTAAATATTAATGTGACCGGGTTGGTGATATGACCAACAATATAGGTCTCAGAGACTGTGAGGGTTAGGAACAAGTCAGGCAGGATTCATTAATCTGCTAAAATTAACAGGTTTATGACCGAAACAAAGTTACTCAAACTACGATGGAAAAGATGAATGTCAAACGGTTTGAATATTGCAAATCCATACGTCGATGTTTCCCTCTCTAAAAATACTGACACATGCACAGATTTAATGACAAACTGAGAAATATAATCTCTGCAGAACGTTAACTTGTAAGACCTGTGCCCAAATATTAATTGAACTCATGACGAAAGGAAACATAATTGATTGTTCCAAATATCATTCAGCTTATATAGCTATTCTGCTCTTACAAACTACTGGCAATGAGATTACTTCCTGGAACAGGTGGATTTAGCTGACTTCCTTTTACTTCAGGTAGTGGGGCGATTCCAGTGAATCCTAAGCAGCAATCCTCCATGAGTGGTAAAGATGACTGAGGAGGTTTCAGCTCACACACATTGCTGGGAAGAGGAACAGAGAGAGAAAGGGAGCAACAGGCTGCTCCTTCTCAGGAAGGTTCCATTTTATCCCTCACTGAGCTGAACCACACAATGACGTTATCCGACCCCAAACTGAACGCAATGAGGTCTATTTGAACAGTGCCTGAACTGTACGACTCTGTCGCATTCTCTGTTCCCTGTAGGTACATCACTGCTGCTGTTGGCCACCTAAACATTTCTTTCGAAACAAATAGCGCCACTAGATTTGAAGATGTGTTCATATTTTCCAGTATACTTTTATAAACAACTTGTAATATCTTCACAATATCTGCATTGAAATGAATGCAACTTATTCTTAAATGAGCTCCCCAGTTTTATTCTCACATAACAAAATAAAATATCCATCAGGTATTCACCAGTTCAAAATCTTATATGGTCAATAAGAACATTTCTCATTGTCAGGCCTAAACTTCGAATCGTTCATAACATTATGCCTTCATTGCAAGAACGAGTATAGAGAAACATCTTTGAAACATTTCAAAAACAATTTGTTTTTCAATTCAGTGGAATTACAACCACACATCTCAACATCGGCCTGTACAGATGTAGTAAAACATCCTTAAGATCAGACACAATATTCTTTATCAAGACAAAAGTATCACTTCATTTATTTACCAAATCACGTGCTTCATCTACAGACTATCGTGTTGTGATTTATCGACCAACACGCAAATCCTTTTGTACTACCGAGTTCTGCATTCTGTCTCCAGTTATATAACTTACTGTTGTTTTATGCTTCGTCCAAAACACAAACTTCCCATCACCCACATTGTACTTTTTTTTTCTGAAGGTTTGCTCACGACCCTCCCCTGTCTGTATCCTATTGGAGACACAGTGTCTCCACTTGACATCTTATTAAATGACTGTCCTTGTGTGAGGGCAAACTGAGCTCCAATCTATTCAGCCCCGTCTTCCAAATCATTATTCTGGATTGTAAACCGGTGATAAACTCACACTGATTCCCGATGAATTTCACTCGTGACAGCTTTCCAATCTGAAAATAAGTAATCATCTCTATTCTGAATTTCCTTATAGCTGACCAGGACTCCCTTTTCCTGTGCATGGCCTCCTGCTATGCTGTGTAGCTGGTTGTCGATTTCTGATCTCAGTAGTCCTCCTTCCGGCCATGTGTTGTCAGATAATCAGATGGAGTTCGTACTGTAAATGTTCGTGATCACTGAGAGTTTACAAGATGAACACAGAATATGGACTAACATTTGGGGGGGGGATCGCTATCCGGTCAAAAATGCTGTCTTTCTGATGCAGCAATAGAATCATTCTAGAATATTTTTCATGTTCTCAATTTTGACACTGAGGAGGAGGGAGATTTCCTATTGACTGATTAACATGTGTCTCCTTAACAACACAACCAATAATCCTCATCATTAATTTCATGGTTGCTGCTGTGTTGAATAATTGCCGCAGTCACTACACCTTAAAATAAACGATTCTCTTTGAGAGGTGACCATATAGATGTTAATGAAATCATGAGCGGCATTGATAGAGCAAATAGGCAAGGTCGGTTCCCTTGGGTAATGGAGTTCAGAACTAAAGGGCATAGTTTTAATGCGAGGGGGCAAGATATATAAGGGATCTGAGGAGCAGCTTGTTCACACAGTGTATGATGTGTGTGTGGAATGAGCTGCCAGAGGAAGTGTTGGAGGCTGGTATAATTACACCATTTAAAAGTCAACCAGATGTGTTTATGGAAAGGAATGATTCAGAGGGATATGGGCGACATGATGGCAAATGAAGACATCTGGTTGGCACGGATGAGTTGGACCGAAGTGTCTGTTTCCCTGATGTATATCTCTATTGCACTGTGACTGAATCCTTCATTCTATTCCCGGGTATCACCTTAGAGGGGCGGAATGGGGTTCCTCCTACCTCATTGCAGTGATACTGACTGGCTGAATGGGGTTTTCCTCTCCCTCTGTTACAGCCTCAACGGGTGCAGTGAGAGAACAACATTGGATAGGAACTCCAGACAGCTGGTCAGTTTATACAGATCATGGCCCCTCTGTTTGCAGCTGAAAACCCCTTTCCTTTCTATTTCCTATAAACACTGACTCACCTGTCCAACAAAGGTCAGTGAAGGTGAGCGTTGAATATCTTCAATGACCCCCCACCACTTTTCGTCATTTACATAAATGATTTGGATGTGAGAATAAGAAGTATAGTTAGTAAGTTTGCAGATGACATCAAAATTGAAGATGTAGTGGACAATGAAGATGGTTTCCCGGAATAACATTGAGATCTTGATCAGTTGGGCCAATGGTCTAAGAAGTGGCAGATGTAGTTTAATTTAGATAAATTGAGGTGCTGCATTTTTGGAAAGCAAATCTTGGCAGGACTTCTACACTTAATGAGAAGGTCTTCGGGAGTGTTGCTGAACAAAGAGACCTTGGAGTGCAGTTTCATAGCTCCTTGAAAGTGGAGCAGCAGGTAGATAGGATAGTGAAGAAGGCGTTTGGTATGCTTTCCTTTATTGGTCAGAGTATTGAGTTCAGGGTTAGCGGGTAATATTGCAGCTGTACAGGACAATGGTTAGGCCACTGTTGGAATCTTTTGTGCAATCCTGGCTCCTTCCTATCGAAAATGATGTTTTGAAACTTGAAAGGGTTCAGAAAAGATTTACAAGGGTGTTGCCATGGTTGGAGGATTAGAGCTATAGGGAGAGGTTAAATATGCTGGGGCTGTTTTCCCTGGAGCATCGGAGGCTGAGGGGTGATGTTACGGAGGTTTATATCATCATGAGGGGTATGGATAGGATAAATAGACAATGTCTTCTCCCTAGGTGGAGGAGTCCAGTACAGGGAGGCATAGGTATAGGGTGAAGGAGAAAGATATAAAAGAGAACTAAACGGCAACTTTTTCCACGCAGAGGGTGGTACGCGCATGGACCAAGCTGCCAGAGGAAGTGATGGAGGCTTAAACAATTGCAACATTTAAAAGGCACCTGAATGCCTATAGTCTAGTAACTATAGGCCAGTGAGTCTCACTTCTGTTGTGGGCAAAGTCTTCGAGAGAATTGTAAGGGATAGGATTTATGCACATCTGGATAAGAATTATGTGATCAAGGATAGTCAGCATGGTTTTGTGAAGGGCAGGTCGTGCCTCACAAACCTTATTGAATTCTTTGAGAAGGTGACTAAGGAGGTAGATGAGGGGAAAGCGGTAGATGTGGTATATATGGATTTTAGTAAGGCGTTTGATAAGGTCCCCCATGGTAGGCTACTGCAGAAAATACAGAGATATGGCATTGAGGGTGAGTTGGAGGTTTGGATTAGGAATTGGCTCTCTGGAAGAAGACAGAGGGTAGTAGTTGATGGCAAAGGTTCATCTTGGAGAGCCGTCACTAGCGGTGTTCCGCAAGGATCTGTTTTGGGACCATTGCTGTTTGTCATTTTTATAAATGACCTGGAGGAAGGGTTAGAAGGTTGGGTGAGCAAGTTTGCGGATGATACGAAAGTCGGAGGAGTTGTAGACAGTGAGGAAGGATATGGCAGGTTACAGCGGGATATAGAGAAGCTGCAGAGCTGGGCAGAAAGGTGGCAAATGGAGTTCAATGTAGGTAAGTGTGAAGTGATTCACTTTGGTAAGAGTAATAAAAAGATGGATTACTGGGCTAATGGTAGACTACTTGGTAGTGTGGAAGAGCAGAGGGATCTTGGTGTCCATGTACACAGATCTCTGAAAGTTGCCACCCAGGTAAATAGTGCAGTGAAGAAGGCATATGGCATACTGGCTTTTATTGGTAGAGGAATTGAGTTCCGGAGTCCTGAGGTCATGCTGCAGTTGTATAAGACTCTGGTGCGGCCGCATCTGGAATATTGTGTGCAGTTTTGGTCGCCATACTATAGGAAGGATGTGGAGGCACTGGAACGGGTGCAGAGGAAGTTTACCAGGATGTTGCCTGGTATGGTAGGAAAATCCTATGAGGAAAGGCTGAGGCACTTGGGGTTGTTTTCATTGGAGAAAAGTAGGTTTAGGGGTGATTTGATAGAGGTGTACAAGATGATTGGGGGTTAGATAGGGTTGACAGTGAGAACCTTTTTCCACGTATGGAGTCAGCTATTACAAGGGGGCATAGCTTTAAATTAAGGGGGGGTAGATATAGGACTGATGTTAGGGGTAGGTTCTCCACTCAGCGAGTTGTAAGTTCATGGTATGCCCTGCCAGTAGCAGTAGTGGACTCTCCCTCTTTATACGAAAGTCGGAGGAGTTGTAGACAGTGAGGAAGGATATGGCAGGTTACAGCGGGATATAGAGAAGCTGCAGAGCTGGGCAGAAAGGTGGCAAATGGAGTTCAATGTAGGTAAGTGTGAAGTGATTCACTTTGGTAAGAGTAATAAAAAGATGGATTACTGGGCGAATGGTAGACTACTTGGTAGTGTGGAAGAGCAGAGGGATCTTGGTGTCCATGTGCACAGATCTCTGAAAGTTGCCACCCAGGTAAATAGTGCAGTGAAGAAGGCATATGGCGTACTGGCTTTTATTGGTAGAGGAATTAAGCCGGCATTGGATAGGTATATGGAGGATAGTGGGTTAGTGTAGGTTAGGTGGGCTTTGATCGGCGCAACATCGAGGGCCGAAGGGCCTGTACTGCGCTGTATTCTTCTATGTTCTATGTTCTATGAATAGTAGGGGGTTGGCTGGATATAAGCCAAGTGCTGACATGTGGGACCAGACTGGTTTGGGATATCTGGTCGGCAGGGATGAGTTAGACCGAAGGATCTGTTTCCGTGCTGTACATCTCTACAACACTATGGCCCAGTCTTCACTGTTCCCTGGGGTTGAGAATACCACAGACAGCACTACCCTAAGGAGATAGGAACATCGTTATCTCAATCTTAAATGGTAGAACCTCAAAATTTAAAAGTGTCTGAACCTCACAGCAAGGTCAACTTCTCCTTTTTTAAACGAAGGCACAACCAATAGGAAATACATAGTCCATTCAGCCCCTGTAACCTATCCCACATTCCCATTTACTCTGTTCGGTAAAGTATTTATCAAATTCGGCCTCCACTGCTATTTTGTGTCGACATTTCAGATCGCGTAAGCCACAGAGCAAATGACGTTGTTGCAAAACTAAAATATTGGGTCCATCGAGTCTGAGCTGCTGTCCCACCATGGCTGACATGTGTCTCAAAAAATTCTCCCACAATTTCACTGTAAGCCTTGCTCCCCTTATCAATCAGAATATATCTATATTTATCTTAAAGACAGAGCTGTGCCTGTGTCTCTGTATGTCTTTGTGTGTGTGTATGTGTGTGTGTGTTTCAGGTTATTGGCAGGAGGCAGAGGCGGGTGGACGCTGCTTGTCTTTGGGACTGGAAGCCCGTGACCAGTGGCGTTCCACAGAGATTGGTGCAGGATCCACTTTTGGTTGTCACTTATATCAATGTTTTAGATGAGAATTCTAGGAGGCATGGTGAGCAAGTTTACGGCTGATACCAAGATTAGTAATAAAATGGAAGGTGAAGAAGTTTTCATTAAGATTATAAAGAGAGCTTCACAAATTGGATCGATGATTCATCGAGTTGTACAGCACAGAAACAGACCCTTTGGTCCAACTCATTTAAGCCAACCAGATGTCCTAAATTAACTTATTTGAATTTTCCACCGTTTGTTCCATATCCCCCTAAACATTTCCAATTCATGTCCCCATCCAAATGCCTTTTAAATGTTGTAATTGTAACAGCCTCCACCACTTCGTCTGGCAGCCCATTGCATACACGCACCACCCTCTGTGAGAAAATGGTCACTTTTAGGTCCCTTTTAAATCTTAATTATACATCCTCTAGTTTTGTACTTCCCTGCACTGGGGTAAAGACCCTGACAATTCACCCTATCCATGGTCTTCATCATTTCTGTCTGTGTTCTCTGTCAACCTTGGGCCGAAGTTCTGAAATTCAATATTGACACCTCTTCCTTCTCCAAAATATCACAATCATAAAATCGTTTTCATCAACTTGTTCAGCTACATTATGAAACACCTCTGTGGGATTTGAATCTAGACTTTTGAGATCAGAGGTAGGGACAATACCACTACTTGGCAATAGTCCCTAAAGCTGCAACATTATTCCCCTCTGTGTTTATTCATCAGTCTGATTTGAAAATACTGTGACATACCTCCATGACAGACAAGAGTTGAATCCAGACATTCCATTGCAGAGTGAGAGACACTACCACGCAAGTTCAGGTATTAGAATATAACACAGAGCTCCGGCTCAGAGGCATGGACGTTACACACTGTACAAGACTTAAACCATTCACAGATTTTGGGTCACATATTAACTGTCAGCTTTCAGCTCAGTGTGGATTCATTAAACTTTGGTTCACTTTTACTGATTTACATAGTTAAAAGAATTACATTTTTCAACAGATGAAAGGTACTCACCTCAAATATAGCATGTTGAGTTTATGTGCTCTGCCTTCGAGACAAACTATGAAGATCTTTAATTGTTTGCCTATGATTTCCACCTTGAGTGACTATTATCTGATATCGACAATATGAGGGAAAGACATCCTGCAGACACAGTCTGCACTATAAAGGATCTGGAACAGATACTTATCACTAAACACCAGAGATGAAAAAAACGCATACTTTTTGGATCAAAAGCACTAATCACTCTTTCCCGCCTGTAACGTGTGACTGCCCTCTTCTTAAAGACACGAAATGACTTGAGGCAGCGGACTACTTTCCAACCTTTCTTCCCTAATACTATCACTCACTGGGCGGAGGAGTGGCAGATGGATTTTAACTTCGATAAATACAAGGTATCACAATTTGATAAAGCAAACAAGGAGAGGACATACACAATTAAATGCCAGACCATTTTTAGTGTTGTAGAACAGAAGAGTTTCTGCTATATTTCTTTGAAGTTTGCATTAAGTATAGGCATGGTGGTTATGAAGGCATTTGGGTTGCTGGCCTTCATTGCTCAGACCTTTGAGTACAGGAGTTGGAACATTATCTTCTGGTTGTGCAGGACATTTGTGAGGTCTCTCCTGGAGTACTGTGTGCAGTTCAGATCACCCATTCACATTGGGGATATTATTGAACTGGAGACTTTTCAGAAAAGATTTACCAGGTTGTTGCTGGGAATGTTGTGTTTAAGTAATAAGGACAGGCTGGATGGACTGGGACCTTCACCACTGCAGCAGAGAAGGTTGAGACCTTCTAAGCAATATGAAAATTTATAAAACAATGAGGGGTATAGATAATGTTAAATGGCAGGTATCTGTTCCATAGGGTAGTGGATTTCAAGACAGTGGATAATGTTAAGGTGACATGAGCAAGTTTTACAGAAAGCATAGTGTCATAGAGCTGTCCAGCATGGAAACATACCCTTCTATCCAACTCGTCCCTAATGACCAGATGTCCTAGTTCTATTTGCCAGCATTTAGCCCATATACCCCTAAAACACTTCCTATTCATGTGCCCATCCAGATGACTTTTAAATGTTGTAATTGTCCCTGTCTCCACAACTTCCTCTGGCAGCTAGTTACATATAAAGCACCCTCTCTTTGAAAACTTTACCCCTTACATCCTTATAAGCCTTTCCTGTCTGACCTTCAACCTATGTCCTCTAGCTTTGGAGATTGCGACCCTGGGGAAAAGACCTTGGCTATTGACACTATCCATTCCATTTATGACTTTATAAACCTCTAAGATCATCTCTCAAGATCATCTCTTAACCGCGGATGCTACAGACAAAATAACCCCGGCATATTCAGCATCTCCATAAATCTAAAAACATCCCACCCTGGCAATAGCTTTGTTAATATTTTCTGACCTCTTTCAGGTTTCACAAATCCTTCCTTGAAGAGCGACACTGTAATTGTACGAAGTATTCAATAGTGGCCTAACTAATGTCCTTTAAAGCCGCAATATGACCTTCTAACTCCTAAATTCAATGCACTGACCAACAACGACAAGCATATCAAACGCCTTCTTTACTATCCTGTATACTTGTGACTGCACTTTCAAAGCACTATGAACCTGCACTCCAAGGTCTCTTTGTTTAGCAACACTCCCCAGGGACTAAACATTAAATGTATAAGCCATGCCTTGACTTTCCTTTCCAAAAATGCAGACTTCATATTTATCTAAATTGAACTCCATCTGCCACTCCTCAGCCCATTGGTCTATCTGATCGAGATCCAGTTATACTCTGAGGTAATCATTTTCTCTGTCCACTGCATCTTCAATTTTGCTATCAAATCTGAACTTATTAACAATACCTCCTGTTTCACTTTCAAACTACTTATGTAAATGATGAACAACAGTGGACCCAGCATCAGTCTTTGTGGCACACCACTGGTCACGGGCCTCCAGTCTGAAAAACAACCCTCCACCACAACTATCTGTGTTCTATCTTTGAGCTCGTTCTGTATCCATATGGCTGGATCGCCTTGTGTTCCATGAGTTCTCACCTTGCTAAGCAGTCTCCCATGGGGAACCTTGTCGAACGCCTTACTGAAGTCCAAATGGATCATGTCCACTGCTCAGCCCTCATCAATCCTTTTTGTTACTTCTTCAAGAAAGAAAAGTCAAGTTCGTGAGACATGATCTCCCATGCACAAAGCCATGTTGACTTTCCATTATCAGTCCTTGCCTTTCCAAATACTTGTAAATCCTGTCGTTAGGATTCCCTTCAACAACTTGCCCACCAGTGAAGTCAGACTCACTTGTCTATTGTTCCCTGGCTTTTCCTTGCCAGTTTGTATAATAATGACAACACGTTGGTCATCTCTCATCTTCCAGCATCTCATCTGTGGCTATTGATGATAAGAACATTTGATCATGATTTCCAGCAATCACATTTCGAGCATCCCACAGAGTACTTGTGTCTATCTGTTCAGGATCTGTGATGTGCATTTTTATTACACATCATTTTGTTCATGTATGGAATGAACGTCCTCAGAAGTGATAGATGTGGGTAAAGTTGCAACGTTTAAAATACATTTTATTAAGTACAAGAACAAGAGGTTTAGAAAACTATGGTCCAAGCGCAGGAACGTGGGACTAGTTTAGTTTGAGATTATCATTAGCATTGAGTGCATGGGCCAATAGGTCTTTTGCAAACCCCCTGTATAACTCTGTGGATCCCTGTGTGTTTGCATGTCCAAGTATGCATACGCATATTTCTGTCGATTTGTGTGTGTCTATATGTGTATCTGTGTGTATCTGTCTCTCTGTGTGTTCTACATTAGTGTGTGTATGTATGTATGCATCTTTATCTCTACATCTGTGTGCAATGGGAACTGGTTTGTTTTGGGGTGAATCGTTGAATGGGGTTCCATGCCTCCCTCTCCCTCTGTCTCTCCCTCTTTTGCTGAAAGAGATACAATGCCATGCTCTGCTGGTGTGTTTTAGGACTTTTCAATCCTTTCTTACATGTAAGATTATTTGTAGTGGTAAGCCACAAAACATTACATTTTACAGAATGTGTGTGTGTGTCAATGTGCGTGTGTCAATATGTCTGTGCCTATGTGTTTATATGCATGTGTGTGGAGCTGTGTGTCTGTATGTGCGTCTGTGTGTGAGCATGTCTTTGTGTGTCATTGTTCTGTGTGTCCATGTACATCTGCGTGAGTGCATGCGTGTGCATGTATGTGGGGAAAGTGGGTGTCTGTGTATGGGGAGATTGTGGGTATCTGTCTGTGTGTGTGTGAGTCTGTGTGTGCCGTGTGTTGGTTTGTATGTGTGTATCTTCTGTGTGGTGTATGCCAGTGCGTATGTGCCTTTATCTGTGTGCCTGTGTGCTGTCTGTCTGTGTCTGCATCTGTGTGCCTGTATGTGTGTGTGCGTGTGTATCTGCGTGTAGCTGTGTGCGTCTGTGTCTGTATGTATGTGTGTCTGCATCCATGCTAATGTGTGTGTCTGTTTGAGTCTGTATATCTGTGTGTCTGCGTTAGCGTATGTGTGCATGTGTGGGGAGTGTAGGTGTATGTGTTTGTTTGTGTATGTGACTGATTGCGTATGTCTATGTGTATGTATCTGTGTGTGCCTGTGTGTGAACATATGTGTGCATGTGTGGGGAACATGGGTGGCTGTGTATGGGGAGAATGTGGATGTCTTCGTGGGTGGGAAGTGTGGCTGTCTGTGTGTTTGTGCGTGTGTCAGTATGTGTGTGTATGTGTCTCTGTCTGTGTGTGTGTTTCGTTGTCTGTGCCTGTGCGTGTGTGTGGCTATGTTGAAAGAGTGCGGTGCTAAATAAAGCACAACCGTTCGGCAGCATCCAAGGAGCAGGAGACTCGGAATATCGAGCATAACACCTTCATTATGAATGAGGCTTGTAGGCCAAGGGGACTGAGCGATAAATGGGAAAAGGTGGTGCTAGGGGGAAGGTAGCTGGGAAGGCAATTATTAAATGAAGGTGGGGTGAAGTTGATAGGTCAGAGCGGAGTGTTAAATGCATAGGTGGGAAGCAACATAGACAGGTAGTACAGTTCAAGAAGGAGGTTCCGAGTTGGAGTGTTTGATCTGGAATAAGGTGGGGGGGGAGGGAAAATGAGGAAATGTTTTGAAATCTGTGGCTGTGTGTTGTGTTTGTGTGTGGGCGCACGCGTGTGTATGTATGTCGGTTGGTGTGTGTACGTCTCTGGGTGTCAGTTTGAGTGTCTGTGTGTCTATCTGCATCAGTGTGTGTGTGGGGGTGGATGTGTCTGTGTGGTTGTGGGGTGGTTGTTAGTATGTGTGTCGTGTGTGTCTGCGTGCAGCTGTAGGTGTGTCTGCGTGTGTCTGTTTCTGTGAGCCTGTGTGCACTTGTTTATGCATCTGTGTCTGATTGCGCGTGTGTTTTCATCTGTATGTCTCTGTTCCTGTGAGTGTGTTTGTGTGTATGTGTGTCTGTGTATGTGTCTGCGTCTGTCTCTGTGTCTGTGTGTGTCTGTGTTTGTGTGTGCCTGTTTCTGTGAGTGTGTGTGTGTATGTGTATGTGTGTGTGTTGTGTGTCTGTGTTTGATGGTGCTGTGAGCTGCTTCCCTCCCTCTGTCCCTCCCAAACTGAATCCCTGATGATTTTCACCGTCCACTCCAACCTGTACAGTGGTGTGGGGAGGCCAGCTGGGACTGACAGCAACATAAAGCTCAGCAGGTCTGCCAGCATCTGCTGACAGAAGTGGAAGGACACGTCCTCAGAGCTCGTGCAGGGGGATATTATATCACTTTAAGCACATGGGGACTGCCAGACTCGCTCCACGCTGATACACGCAAAGAGACACATACGAAAACAGAGACATAGAGGCACTCAGTAATATACAGAAGCTAATACAGACATGGATTGTCTGTCAGCATTTCTCTTGCTCCACCTTAACCTTGTCAATATTTCACTTACTCTGTCTGGTGTGTGTCAATATTTAACACTGGCAGTGACGGTCGTCAGGGAGCTTGTTAGTATTGCACTTGCTCACAATTGTGAATGAGTCAGTATTTCTGTGTGGCGTGTGTCTGTAGGACAATTTCAATATTTGCAGATACAAAACCTGGAAGAGTTATAAAGTGTGTAGAGGACAGAGTGGAAATCCAACAGGACAGTGACACGTTGGTGTAGTTTTCAGGTTTATGGCAGATCAGGACCATGGTAGGAATAACTCTGAAAGTCAATGTAAAACATTCTGTACCACTTTAAAGTGGTGTAGGAGCAAATTATATATGAGCACAAATTATTGAAGATGTCAGGACAAGTGGGGAGAGCTGTAAATATCACAGAATAGTTTCAGTATCTGAGCTGTTTACAGGGGGAGGTGTAGGAGGGAGTTTCCGTGCTCCCTTCCAGGGAGGTGATAGTGACGATGTGTTGTGAGCCCACCCTCCTGCCCACCGAGACCGTGGGGATTCCATTTGTACTAGCTCAACACAGAAGGGAGATGGCATCAGGGCCACGCCATCTAAGTTGTGCCGGGAATAAACGGAACTGCCTGTGGGTTTAAAGTGAGAATTGCCCTTCACTGAACATTGCTCCTTACTGGGTTGGTGGGACGTGGATGTTTCAGAATCTCCACACGAGGCGTCCTGATACACTCCAGCTCGTACCTGGGTCCTCCCCACATAGCAGGGAAAGGAGAGGGTAAGGGAATTAGTATCGGTTACTCCACCACCCTGCTTGGCCCGTTCTGACCTATTTCAGACTATTACTCCTGGCATGGGGGAATGAGAGGGAGTGAGAGTGGGAGTGGGTGGCCCTGCTATTAGTGCTATTGCAGGTGGGAAGAGGGGATATGGTGAGGTGTCTGGAATGAGTCAATCCACAGTGCTATATCCATGAAGTGTTGTTAGTGTTGTGGGTAAAGTGGAGGGAGAGAGAGCGCAAAGGTGCTGCATGCAGTAGTGGTGGAGATTGTGGGAAAATGAGTCTTGTTTGGGGATCGGTGTTATAACAGATGTACTGTGAGTGTGAGGGAGCAGAGAGAATACAGTGCCCTTTATCCTGTCAGAGTGGGGAAGGTTATCGATGCTTTACCTGAATTGCTGGACATTTCTTCTGACCGATACTGCACTGAGCTCTGTGGTGTGCTCAGACCATACTCGGTTAGTCTGGTGGTGTGGCCCACTCTGGGAAGAGAATAGCCCTCCTCTGTACTAGCCCATCCACCTGGACCTCCGTGACCCTGACGACAAACTTTGGTGGAATTACCGCTTATCTGCCATGCTCGGGGTAAACTATCCAGCGCAGCTCCAAACTGAGAAAGCTCAACAGTGTGCCCATTGACCTTTTAAAGATGTAACCAGTGCCAGGGACCACGGAATATCTAGGGACATGCTGGCGGTGGTGAGTGCCTCCAACCACGATGGTTTGGAGAATCGGGCTGGCATTGAATGAGAGGGACACCATGGGGTGGGGTAGGTAGTTAATGAGGTGAGTCCGACAAGATATCATCAGGAAACTAGCTCAGTCTCGTACAGACAGTCCCTCTGTCATGCTCATTGAAAACATCACTGAGACAAATTATTGTTAGGTTCAACCCAATGAGTCGAAGTCTGCACTAACCCTACTTCCAGTTACAAAGCTGCAGAACAAACGCTCATCTAATGCTCTCCAACACCTAAACGCTCACTAATATCCCGTTCACCCATCATTCCTGGAAACGCTGTCTCATGTTGTAGGATACTTTCGAAATGTCTTCATTTTATCAGTCTGGAACCTGTGATCACATCCTCCCATGACATTGTCTCTCAGTCTTCCCCTCTCTGTCTATTCCCCAAACCCCTGCTATTTGTTGTTACTTAAACTGATTCCACCGCCACTCTCCCTGGCAGTGATGCTCACACCCACAGCACCCCTTGTCACGGCACAGTGGAGATACGGAGCTGTAAATGGATGGAAGCTGCACATCCTATCACTTCCAGCATGGGCTGCGAGTTTCCCCACGCTGAGCAGTGATCTAACACAGTGTTCTGACAAATGTACTGGGGTAATGGACAATATTCCACAACCTGGTCACATATCTCATCTGGGTTTATACATCAATGCACTGCTGTGGTCTGCATAGCTTTCCTCTCTTGGTAGATTGTGGGTTGTATTGCACAGTACACCAGTCCAGTCGGCACAGAGTTCTCTGCTGAACACATACTCATCTGGGTTTATGGATCAATGTACTGCTATAGTGTGCCCAGTGTTCCGCTCTGGACTGATTGTAGGGTGGTGTTCAGCAGTGCACTAGCCTGGTCTGCACAGTGTTCCCCGCTGTACAGATATCTCCTTAGGTTTTATGGTGTCTAGTCTGGTTCTGTGAGGTGGATTGAGAATGTGATGTAACTAATCATTTAATTTAATATGACAATGCCTTTATTTTGTTCACATTCATGTGATTTGACCCTCGAAATTCTGACTTCTACAACCAGTCCCATTCTTCAATCTACGTGTAACTTGTTGTATCATAAATAATAGTCCAGTTTCAATGCGAATAACTTTCCTGTCTGCTTCCCTGACCTTTGGAATTGCTCACCCTGGAGCATCGGATTGACTCCGATAAACCTCAGTAAGGTCACTCGTCAGAACCAACGCTCCAGGGAACATAGCCCCAGCCCATTCATACTCTCCGTGTAGCTCAACATCACTCACCACCACCACCCTACCCAACACTGTCAATATACTTGGAAATCTTTTCAGAACGCTTTCAAGATTAACAGAAATAAAGTCAGTATTACAGAAATGGCTGAAACTAACGTGTAGGCGAAAGTGAGTATTGCAAATGCGGGTGATTAGAGTCGAGAATGTAGAGCTGGAAAAGAACAACAGGTCAGGCAGCTTTCGCGAAGCAGGAAGATCGACGTTTCGGGCAAAAACCCTTCATCAGATATGATGCCGGGGTTTTTGAGACATAAATGGGAGGGGAGTGGGTTTGGGGGGAAGGTAGCTGAGAATGTGACAGTTAGATGAAAGTGAGGCAGAAGGTGATTCCTGATGAAGGACTTTTGCCAAAACGTCGCGAGCGTGACCTACTGTGCTTTTCAAGCACCACACTCTGAACCCAGTGTATATCCCAGATGTCCTCCTTGTTCAAAGACAGCAATTTTCCCTCCCACGTGTTCCACGATGCCATCCAGAGCATCTCATTCACTTCCCGGACCTTAGTCTTTGAATGCCACCACTCCAAACTCAACAGGGAAAGAACACCCTATTTCTCGACTTCCATCACACTAAAATTCCTGATACAACGCATTATCCTCCCCCATTTGATCCACCTACAAACACAACCCACTACGTTTCCCTCCCTACCGGATCTGCATTCCATAAAGAACATTCCCGGCATGACTGCCTTGTCAGGTCCACGCCACCCATCAACCCCCCTCCACTCCTGACACTTTCGCCTGCAACTGCAAGAATTGGAAAAGCTGCACCCTCACCTCCTCCTCACCTCCATCCGAGACCCCGAAGGATCTTCCCACATCCTTAGGTATTTTATTTGCTCTTGCACACACGTTGCCTACAGTATCCGCTGCTCCTGATGTACCCTCAACATTGGGGAGACAGGAAGCCAATGTGCGGAACACTTCAGAGAACATTGCTGAGACACCCGCATCAAAGAACCCCATCACCCTGTGGCTGAACACTTTAACTCCCTCTCCCACTCTGCCATTGACGTGCAGGTCCTGGGCCTCCTCCACTGCCAAAGCATAACCGCCTGACGCCTGGAGGAGGCGTCATCTTTTAATTTGGGGCCCTGCAACCATTTGGGATCAATGTGGATTTCAACAGTTTTCTCATTTCACGTCCCTCCAAATTTTCCCAGTTCCAACCTTCCAAATCAGCACCGCCCCATGACCTGACGTACCTGTCCACTTACTTCCCATCTATCTGCCCCACCCTCCTCTCTGACATATCACCTCCAACCCCAAATTCATCTACCTATCACATTATCGGCTACCTTCCCCAAACTCATCCCCTTCCCATGTATCTCTCAGCAACACCCCCCCACCCAACCTGTGCCACAAACCTCGTTCCTGTTGCAGCGCTTACACAACAAATATCAATGCTACTCTGATCCTTGCTGACCTGCTGTGCTTTCCCAGCACCACATTCTCGACTCTGATCCCCTGCATCTGAAATAATCACGTTCTCCCTTAAGTTAATGTACCAAGAAATGTCCCCACAAGACATTTTATGCAGCTGGTTTGCTATTTTATCTCTGTCTCCTGCAGTACTCTGGCAATACTCCCACATACAAGGAAAAGTTTAAAAAATTGTAAGATTTACAGTCAGTCCGTCAGTAACCCTCATCCATTCCATCGAGACTGAGTAAATATTCCGTTTTATTATGATATGAAATGTTATGTAAGGAGGGGGTTAACAGCCTGTTTGTTTCGTGACTGTGATTAATGTCAGTCTCCATGGATTCTAATTATCCCAGTGGAGTCTTCCCAACTTTTAATGATAAATGGGCACTGTTCAATTTGTTATCCCAAAGTATGAGCAGGAGCATCACTGGCAGCAGTAACTTGGATCAGCAGCAGAGAAGGGGAAGAGAGATCATACTCCGAGAACTTTAGACTGGACTGTTCCAACAATGGAACAGAATCTGAGAACATTAGACTGGAATATTCCAACAATGGGCAGGGGTTTATCTGATTATGTTTGGTCTCTTTCTATATATTATGATCGGTTTTCATTATCATTTCGGATCTATCATGTTCTTCGTATTATTCAATATTTTTATTACTCTCTCCTGTCTATCGGTGGTTTCCCTGGTAAGTCTCACCGTCCAGCTATGTTTGTCTTTAAAACAGTTATGACTGCATTACTGTTCTTTCATATCGTCTTCCCTTTTTCCACCATTATTATTCATGTTGAGACTTCAAATCCAGATATTCACTGTGCAGACCACTACTAACTGCATCAGGGAACGTGTTCAATTACTGTCTCCCTCCTTGATTCTGACAGTGTTACTCAAGGGTCTCTGTGTTGACATACTCAGTTTCAGATGTGAACCATTGTCTCCCTGATCTTGTTATTTAAATATCTGGAGTGTGAACGTCATTGTCCTCTATTATGTTTACAGACTCCATTTCCATCCTGAGACTCCATCTCATCCCGGGCCAATATTTTTTTTATTCATTTCTGTGTCTTGGGCATGGTTGGCTGGCCATCAGTTATAGCCCATTCCTGGTTGCCCATGAGAAGATGGTGGTTAGATGCCTTCTTGAATCACTGCAATCCACTTACTGTGGGTTGACCCATAATCCCGTTAGGGAGGGAATTCCAGGATTCTGACCTAACGACTATGAAGGAAAACCGGTATATTTCCAAGTCAGTGTGGTGATTGGCTTGGAAAGGAACTTACAGGTGGTGTTTGACACAGACGAATCACAACTTTGATTATCTCTTTGGATCTCTTGAGCTGATTCCTGACACCATGCCCTGACCATTATTAACTTTAAATACTCATTGCTCCAGAATGAACTTCACTGGCTTAACCCATCTGCTGTTTTGAAACTTGAGCTGTGAAATACAGACTTAATGCTGACACTCTCGATTTGAAACCTGCAGGAACAAATCTGATTCGAACTCAGATCAAAGGCCCATCCAGCTGACATTCCTGTGCATGCTGATCTACATCGCTGTTGTGTCTGGAAATGCCTTTATTTTAATATTCTTAAACACTTTAACTCGTCTGTCCATGAAACTTCCCTCAGTCCCTCTGTGCCGATTATCCAAATCCCTTTCAGTTGGTCATATTTAACCTGGTTTCCTTCAAGTGCATTTTCTCTCAAGCATTGATTTTCACATTCAACCTCCCAGATGCATGCCCCCACCACACTCACTTACTCGCTCACTCACACCCTCACCCACTCAAACACTCACTCGCTCACACACTCACACACTCGCACACACATACACATACACCTTATTCTGGTCCAATGGAGATATAAATCTTCCCCTGCTGTGTGTTCCCATATATTAGTAAAGGTTATCAATGCTCCTATTGCTGGCCAAATAATCCACTTTACTGAGCAATACATTACTTTGGCCTGCACAACTCTCCATGTTGGTCTTCTCCCACTTTATGATGTTTGAAGCATTCTGAGAAACCGATTCAGAATTTGATGAAATAATCCATTTCAGCTGATCTGAAAATACCTTTATTCAATGCTCTCATTCTTGTAATCTTGCTCTCTAATGAATTAATCCACCAGTTCGTCCCACTATCCATCTTTTCCTCCATATTTCCACAACATTTTCTCAGTTAATTAACTATCTGTTTCTGTCTTTGCTGTGAATCCCTCTGTCCCTCTGTAGCTTTCCCAGGCATTGGTTTTTGGCTCTCTATTGTATCGAGTGCAGGCATTGTGAAGTTCAGAAACATTGGTACACTGTATGTCAGGCTGATGTTCAATTCCCGGTGTGTCTCATGTGGTGCTCCTTGGATGGGATGGGGTGTGTTGTGTGCATCAGGCTGTTGTTCATTTCCCAATGTGTCCCATGTACTGCTCCATGGATGGGGGTGGTCGTGGGTGGTCGTGCTTGTGTTCACTGCCTGGTGTGTCCCATGTGTTGCCCCATGCTTGAAAGGCGGTGTGTGTGTCAGGCTGTTGTTCACATCCTGGTGTGTCCCATATGCTGCTCCATATTGGAAATGTGGGTGTGTGTCGGACTGTTATTCACTTCCCGGTGTATCCATGTGGTGCTCCATGATGGAAAGGCGGGGTGTGTGTCAGGCTGTTGTTCACTTTCCCATGTATCCCAAGTGGTATTCCATGGAAGGGGTTGGGTGGGTGTGTCAGGTCTGTTGTTCACTTCCCAATGTGTCCCATGTGCTGCTCCATGTTGAAAATGGGGCTGTGTATCGTGCTGTTGTTCACTTCGCGGTGTGTCCCATGTAGTGTTCCATGTTCACGGTTGGGGGTTTACGTCGAGCTGTTATTCACTTACCGGTGTGTCCCATGTGCTGCTCCATGTTGGGAATGGTGGTTTGCATCTGTGAGTTGTTCACTGCCTGATCAGTCCTACGCGTTGCTCCATGTTGGAAAGGCAGGGTGTGTGTCGGGCTGTTGTTCACTGCATGGTGTATCCTTTGTGGTGCTCCATGTTGGATAGGGGTTTCAGCAGCTTTGAAAGACATCTTTCAAAGATGGTATGTGCCTGTCCACTAAACGTCTGACTTCTGTGACTATCCCTCTGAGTCGATCGTGTGCCAGTAACACGAGGAAGCCCCTTGAGTATTATTGTAAAGGTTCAGATATCTAACATCTCTGACATTGCTGTCACTTAAAAAAATGTTTTGTTTGCGCCTTTTCTTTAAAGAGAGATCTTAAATGTCGAACTGCCGACTACAAACGACTCAAGTATATAATTTAAGCTGTTCTTAGGTTTTGTTTTTAAATAGTGATAATAACGGCCAGCTCTCACAGACCAGTCTTTCCACTTTTTCTGAGCTGTATCAGTCACCAGGTGCTGGGGTCAGAGAAGGGATGGACGCTTCAGTAAATGATCCTTTGCTGCCATTCTCTCTGAAATCTGTCTTGACCCTTTTTCCTCCTGAATTGGAGATCTGCATGCAAGACTGAATGGCCTTGGATGTGTCTTTCTGCCAAGGGATGACTTTATGAGTTGATAGTTCATTGTAACAGTTCATTAGTAGACCGAAGGGCCTGTTCTGTGCTGTATTGTTCTATGTTCTATGTTCTATGTTCTAGACGGTAATTATCTATTATTCTGTTAACGTTTCCGGTAGTTAAGTTATTCTAAACTCCTCTTCTTTTTGAGCATTTTTATTAGAGAGATTAAATAAATTGCGTTTTGCTTAAAATGAGTGGTCTGACCAGACACATCACATATGGAACACCCATTTCACATCTACCTTTACTATAAGACAACGTTGGCGTCCAGGCGACAAATACTAAAGTATTTTAAGCCCATCTGGTCTGGTCCACAGCAAACTGGAGACACTTACCCTGTTCGAAATCGACAATTCCAAATTGGGTTCAGAATTATAATCCCTACAGTGTGAAAACAGGTCTTTTGGCCCATCAAGTCCACAACAAACCTTCGAAGAGTAAGCCGCCCAGACCCATTCCCCTCCCCATTACTCCATATTTACCCATGACTATTGCAACTAATCTGCACATTCCTGAAAAGTATGGGCAATTTAGCATGTCCAATTCACCTAATTTGCACATCTTTGGGCTGTAGGAGGAAAACGGAGGACCGGGAGAATGTGCTCAGTGAGGTTGTTGGGCTCAAAGGCGGCATCTGACTATTTAAGAGAGTTTTTTGTCCCAGGTGTTGAATTAGGTTGGTTTGAACAGTGCTTTGTGTGGTAATTTTGTTTTCTCTCAGGAAGAGTCCTCTGGGTGTGGAAGAAGTGAAGTTCGAGATTTTACAAAAGGTGAGCAAGGTAAAGCTGTTAGAATTGGCAGACAAGCTGGAGTGGGGTTTGTGTTTGTCTGTGAGAAAGGGAGAGATAATTGCAGCTATAGCTTGGCATCAAAATTTTGGTGGAGATATCATCAGAACCTTTGGAAATGACTGGAATTCATTTGCAAACAAGGCAGCTTGAACACAAGATAGAATTGAGACAGTTTGGAATACGATTAACAGTAGAATTAAAATAAAAGGAGAGGGAGAAGAAAGACAGAAAAAGAACGAAAGAATGCAGAAAGAGAGAGAGTTTCATCTTTAAAAGTAAACAATTTGAGAGGAAAGTCGACTTCGCGAGGTAGAGATAAAGGGAGACGGTAGGCTGAATGAGGAGGATGTCGGGGTCATAATTTTAAGCTGATTGGCAGAAAGTATCGAGTGGATTTCAGAGGCGGGTTCTTTACGTAGAGAATTGTAGGAACATGGAATGCGTTGCCAGTAGCAGTTGTGGAAGCGAGGTCATTGGGGATATTTAAGAGACTGCTGGACATGCATATGGTCACAGAAATTTGAGGGTTCATACATTAGTTTTACCTTACATGAGGATCAATGGTCGGCACAACATCGTGGGCTGAAGGGCCTTTTCTGTGCTGTACTGTTCTATGTTCTAAGATAGTGAGCAACTTTATGGTAGCCAAAGGCCTGATGGTGATCTGCTTAAATATGTACAGGCATTGTCTACATTTGCTGAGAAGGATGGGGGAGGCTTTTTAATTTCATTTGAGAAAGTCGTTAAATGAATGCGGTGGCCAGTGACGATGTGGATTTAGTTGATCCAAACAAAGCTGGTAGGTGTAAGGGGTTAGGTATTTGCATCCCTCTCGGAGAAGGGACCTGGAGAGTATGGGGAGGTGAAGCAAGCCATCTGTACTCCATACAAGCATGTGCCAGAATCCGACAGACAGCGTTTTAGGAATCTAAAAATAGGGTCCTTGGTTGAAAGAATCAAACAAAGTAAATTTGAAAGATGGGAAAGGGTATTAAAAGCAGAGCAAACCTGTGGCACTCTTAGAGAGATCCTTACTTTGGAGGAGTTCAAAACGTCACTTCCTGTAGTTGTGAGAACTCGTGTGTGAGAGCAGAGAGTTAAAATCGCAAGATTAGAAGCTGAAATGGCTTATGATGATCGGTTGGTCCATAAATCAAAGTTTGGGTTCTGTGAGGGATTGAGAAAAACGTGCGAGATCTTCTTAAAACATATACCTGTGAGAGTAAGGTTTACTGGCATAGGCCAGGAGTAGCCGGTAAAGTGGTTACAGCATTAAGAGGTACAGCAACATTTAATTCTTTTAAGTTGAGACATGAGGAGACATGTCACTGAGAAGGACAGTGAGAGAGATGAGATTTGCTCCATTATGAAATGTATGGTTGGAGTGTCTGCTGAAATCATCAACAGAAATATTTAATAATGGGAAGGAAGCCTTGAGCTTTATGTTGGTGTCACAACAATTCAGCATTTAAATTGCAAATAACTTGCCCAAGACAAATTTATATACGTACATAACACCTCAACGTTTTTGTAGAAATTGAGGGAGAGAACTTCTGGTCTGTTCAGTTAGACGTTATTATTTGAATTGCCATTCAGTAACGATGAATAAAGACGGAGGCATTCTGTTACAGGAGTAAACTGACTGAAATAGAATGGAGTTGTGAATGTTTGCATACTTAGTGTCAATGCAATATGTACAGTAGCCTACTGAAACAGTAAGAATAACCGGTTTAAAATGAGGCCATCATTGTATATTAATGTTTCGGGTTTTTTTTTCAAAGTGGGAGTTGTGACGATATTTTGACTCCAAAATGGTTATTTTCTCTTGAAGTTTTTTATTTGAAGTGAGTTCTGAAAGGCAGAGGTGAAGAACTGCCTACTGACAACGGCTGAAGTAAATAACTGAGGAAGACTTCAGGTTTTATCAAAACGGTGGGAACAATGGAAGGGCAGTGGCCAGCTCTCCCAGACCAGGTCTTCTCGGTTTGTTTTTAGCTGCAGCATTCAGAAGCTGCTCGGGGTTCCTGAAAGGTTGGACGTTTCGATACATGATCCCCAGCTGCTATTCTCTCTGAAATCTCTCTTGAAGCGGCTTCCTCCTAGATTGGAGAACTGCATGTAAGATTCAGTGTTTGAATTTACCTTTTTGCCAAGGGGCATGTTTATGGGATGTTACTGTTTTAGCACTGTTAATTAGTAGAAGGCACTGTATCCATTGTTTGCACAAGTGTTACAATAGAGAAGCTATCCCAACTAGTTATTCTCTTTGATTGTGTTCTAACTAGAGCGGTTGAATAGATTATATTTTGCTGAACTTTGAGTGGTTTCACCAGTCACAACACATCTGGAACGTCCAATTCATGTCTACGTTTAAAATAAGGAACCGTTAGGGTCTGGGCTGCCTTCTTAAAACACGTGTAGCTGAGGGGCTGCTGACTGGACTACCGTTATGGAAAGGTTAGTGGAGGTGTTGGGGGTAGTTTGCTGGAGGTTGTGCTTGAGCTGCCGCAGACATTCAGGAAGACCTGAGGATTTATTGACCCAACTTTGGTCAGAGCATTAACACTATAACTACAGAATCTTTGTCTGTAACATTAACACCAAACAGAGCAGAGGCTGCAGGGAGTGGAAGCTCTGAAACACTGAATGAGTGTATGTGGGGAAAAGAATTTGTCGTATCTATCTGTGTCTTGGCCTGGACAAGCACACACTCTCACTCTCCCCCTTATAAACACCAATGCACACCCTCCCTATCTGACCCACACACAAATTCACAATCCCCCTCTATCACATGCACAAATACATATTCCGCTGTGTCACACGCATGCAAACACACACCCCTCTCTCTCCCTTCCATGCTCTCTCTCGCACACATACTGTCTCTCTCTCTCCCCGTCACACAAGCGCACACACCCTCTCTCTCTTTCACACGCACAAACACACACACGTACACACAGAAACACAGACGCATGCGTATGCAACTAAATTTGTGAGGTTCATTTACACTTGTTCATATGTATTTGCATATATAATCTATTTTGTTCCAAAGACATACAATTTGTAGACAATTGTAAAATGCGGTATTTATCGCCTTCTTCTTTGCAAATGAACCCAGTCTGACTCCAGGTGAAGACACAGACAGACTCCAAACAAGACCTCACGCCTAGAATGCATTGTCTGATCGGAGGGGTCACCTCATTTCATCGATAACACCTAAAGGTATCTCCACGCAGCGACATGAAAGAAAAGCAGAGAATTGCATATTAATCAAGCAAAACCTGTCCCTTCAATCTAATTGAATAAAGATTTAAAAGCCATCTTAGATGTGTTCAATTCATGCGCGTGAGTTGTACACACTTTGATCTTTTCCTTATAAATCCTGTCTCTGAGGTCTTCTTCTCTCCCTCACACCTGGTGAAGAAACAGCTCACAGAGTGCTAGTGTTTTTAAGTAAACCTGTTGGACTATAATATGGTGTCGTGTGGATTTTGATCTTGTTCAACTCAGTCCAAAACCAGCATCTTCATATCATGGTTTTTATTAGTTAGCCAATACTCTCTCCAAGAATTTTTCTCTTTCTAATCCAATGTGCTCTTGTCTTGCCTAATTATTGTTTTGTGAGGCATGCTTTGCAATTTTCGCTTGTGGAAGTCCCGATATAATACATCTATAGGATCCCCTATATCCAACTCGCTTGTCAAGTTATTTAAATGTTAGTCAAATCATTCAAACATGATTTATCCTTAGTAATACCATGTTAACTCTGATGGACCGTTGCTTGACATTGAAAATATCCCGTTATTATTTCCTTCATTCCAGATTCTAACAATTTGCCTTCAATCCCAATAATTTGCCCAATACTTTCCATTCCCTAGTGAAGTTGGTTATTCTAAGTTCTTCCCTTTCTATAACCCGCACGTTCTCTTTCAATTCCTGTGAAACAAGCAGAAAGCTATAAAAGATCTGCTCCAATTGCTATGTAAGATGAACGAGTGGCTGATTGGATTCATTCAGTTTAATGTTTGATCAGGGATCGTCAGCATGAAGTCATCAGAGGGAAGTCATAGCAAACGAATTTTATTGATTTTTTTTCGATGAGGTCATTCATATTTTTTGTCAGACAGGCCTTTGACAAAGCAGCACGGGGGAAACTGATAAAGAAAGTGCAATCTTATGGTATCAAGGGTATCTTGGTAAGTGGCACTCAAATTGTCTTAGTGGCAGGAGACAGAGGGTCTTGGGAGAAGGCTGTTTGTGTGTCGGGAAACCAGTGTCCCCTGGTGTACCACAGGGATTAGTACTTGTCCCTGATTATTTGTGGTATTCATATATAATATAAATGGGAATGTGAAGGTGGGTGGGGGAGAGTAATAAGTAAGTGTATGTTTGAAACAATGATTGGACGGGTAGTCGTCATTTCAGAGCAAGGTCTTATGTAACAGGAAGATACAGATGGAATGGTCTGACGGGCAGATCGATGGCAGATGTAATGCAACCCTGATAAATATGAGGTGATGTACTTTGGAAGAAGGAACCATGCAAGGGAGGATTCAATGAGTGGCAGCACTCTGGGAAGCTCAGACGGTGCTTCTCCACACAACCCTGAATGTGACTGGAAAGGGCAATAAGTTAGTTAAGAAGTCACATGCGACTGTTGGCATAACTTTTATTCAACGAGACATAGATTGTAAGAGTTACACAGGATCTTGGTTAGGCCAGAATGGAATAATTGTGTAGTTCTGGGATTATAGGAAGGATGTGATTGCACTCTCGGACCGCAGAGGAGATTCAAGAGGATATTCCCTGGGATGGAGCATATCAGCAATGGAGAAAGGCTGAATAAGCTCGGGTTGTTTACCTTGGAGCCGAGAAGGCTGAGGGGACGCAATTTAGAAGGATAAGATTACGAGGGACATAGATAGGATGGATGGACAGCAGCTGTTCCTTTTAGTCAAAGGACCAAGAACAAGAAGCAGACATTTAAACTGAAGGGTTTGAGGTTTAAAGATGATTTGAGTATTGTTTTTCAACAGAAATGGTCAGGAATGCACTTCCTGAGAAGGTAGTTGTGATGGGTATTCTCACAACCATTAAACAGTAATTAGACCAACACTTGAAGTGTCACAACATTTATGGCTATGGATCGCATGTAAGAAGGTAAGACTAATGTAGATCATGCTGTTTTTTTTTGATGGAACAGAATCTATGCTTCTGTGATTGTTTCACTGTGAAAGAAGAAACAGTTGGGAAGATAAATGGTGTGTTGATTTTCATTGTAGGAGGATTTGAGTACAGGAGTATGGGTGTGTTACTGTAGCTGTGCAGGACTTCAGTTTATCATCAGGTTTAGGTACACATGGTTCTGACTTTGGCATGTTCACCCTCATTCGTCACTGAACCATAGATTAGCTTGATGGTAATAGTAGATTAAGGGATTATCCTGGGGGAGACGTTACAGATTACGATTGAATACAATTCTGCTGCTGCTACTTTGATTTACAGCACCACATGAGTATCCCCTTTGAGTTGCAATATCTGCAATTCACTTCTACTGACTATTCCACAGTGCACACCGAGACCCATTCACCCAACAGCTCTGTACTAAGTGACCTACTCTAGTTTGTCATGTAGGAATACTTCCATTTTCATATTCTCATTCCACTGAGGGTCTCTCCTTGATGTCATGGCCTCCAACTTATTACCATCCTTAAACCCTTTATAATATTCATTTGATTGTTTTCCATTCCCATAATACCATCATCTGTGTTTGATGCAAAAGCCTTATTTAGTTGCAGTGCCAATGAACGTGTGCACCCAGTGCAATTGTCAACTTTCTGGTGTACAGCGCTCCATGTCAAACAGGGCGTTCAAGCAGCTTTGACACACTTGTTCAAAAACAGAAGTTGCTGAAGAAACTAAGCAGGTCTGGCAGCAACTTGTGGAGTGAATGTAAAGTTGATATTTCAGGTTCAGTCACCCTTCTATAAAGCTCGCAGTTTCTCCAGTAATATTAGCATTTTTATTTCCAGCATCCGTAGTTAATTGTTTAATTGAAAATGTGTTCTGTGCCTATTCATTTCTGGAGAAACTCAACAGGTGTGGCTACATCTGCAGAGACAGAGAAACAGATTTAGCGTTACAAGTCTAATGTGAAACTTCTTCAGAACGGAAAAGGATTGGAAACTGGGTTTTTTTAATCCGTTGTCAGAGGTGCGGTGGTGGGTGACGGGGAAAAGAGAGCTTGGCAAAAGATAAACGGGTTTTTATCAGTGGTGAACGAGACGATGATGTGAAATTGCTTTAAATTAAGATGCGAATCGGGGAAAAGGGTTCTCTCTATCGAGTGCAAGATAAAGAAGGCACAACCACACAAGGTCATAGGGAGGCCAGGAGAAAGCATATATGAAAAATGGAGAACGGCCATATTTGGATCAGGCTGTGAAGTTATGGAAGTGAGTATTGACCCCTACAGGCTGTAACATACCAAAGTGCAAACTGAAGTGTTACTCGAGCTTGGGTTGTGTTTCATTGAGACATTTCGGCAGCCCAGAACTGAAATGTTAGCATGAGAGCAAGGTGTGTAATTGAAATGGCAAGCGATGAGAAAGTCAGGATTATTCCTCCAGAGTGAGTGTGTTCCCCAATGCAGTCTCTGTTTGGTCTCCCCAATGTAAAGGAGACTGCATTGTGAGCAGCAATGGCAGGAGATTGGATTTAAAGAGCAAAAGTGAAATGCTGCTTCACCTGGAAGGTGTGACTGGGGCCTTGGACAGTGAGGTGGGAAGAGGTGAATGGGCAATTAGATTAGATTACTTACAGTGTGGAAACAGGCCCTTCGGCCCAACAAGTCCACACCGCCCCGCCGAAACGCAACCCACCCATACATTTACCCCTTACCTAACACTACGGGCAATTTAGATTGGCCAATTCACCTGACCTGCACATCTTTGGACTGTGGGAGGAAACCGGAGCACCCGGAGGAAACCCACGCGGACACGGGGAGAACGTGCAAACTACACACAGACAGTCGCCTGAGACGGGAATTGAACTCAGGTCTCTGCGCTGTGAGGCAGTAGTGCTAACCACTGTGCCACCATGCCGCCCAAGTGTTGCAGTTTCTGCAATTGCATGGGAAGGTGCCATGGGGGAGTGGGGAAGTGCTCGGGGTGATGGAGGGTGTCACAAAGGGGATCCTTCCTGTGAAATGCTGACAGTGGACAGGAGGCAAAGATTGTTTGATGGTGCTGTCCTGCTGGAAGGTGGTGGAAGTGGCAGAGGATGATTCTGTGAATTTGGATTCTAGTGCAGTAGGAAGTGTGGACAAAGGAGGAATCTATCATTGTTCTGGGAAGGAGGGGACGGAGTGAGGGTGGCACTGAGGGAGATGGGACAATGAAAGCTGGAGGCCCCATCCACCGGAGTTTGGGGATTTCTGGTTTGACGGAAAAGGAGGTCACGTCAGAGGCTGTCACTGGAATGTGGCATCATCAACCAGAATCAATAGAGACGGAGAAACGGGGAGAATGGAGTTAGCCTCCGCCGATCTTGTGCTCAGCCACATGCGGAAGCCCCCTGAATGATTGAAAAAAACCAGATATCTAAATGTAGGATTTCTGCCTCACTTCTGTTCTGAAGTAGGATGTGAAAATAGACCCAGAACAAGGTCAGTGAGTATAAATGAGCAGACATTCAAGCAGATAACCCATAATGCTCAGCAATTTCTTTTTCTATTGAAGTAGGACTCGATAAGAAGGTGAACCACCCATGGTTCACTAAAGCTGTCAAGGTTACTATTGATGAGCGTTAGTGGAGGGCCAGATTTAGGATGTTTATTCCAGGAACCATGAGCAGATGCTGGGCATGACTTTCAGCTGCGCTTCCTGAATTACCCCCAGAATTCCCTGCCATTGCTGCTCCACTCTTTCCCTGCACGTCTCCCCTTTCTACTGCCAGATTCTCCCTCTCAAATTACAGAACACATTCTCTCACATTATGATCCCTACCCACTTCACCTGAAGCTCTTTGATCAAGCCTACCTTCTCTGCAGTAGCATCAAGCTGTGTTTTGGGCTGCCACTTTGCCTCTGGTCTCAGTGTGGCTCGGCCTCTCCATTCATGCTGTTTTACACCTCCCACTCACATCTCGTTCCGGAAAGTTTCCTTCTTGGAGCAAACCTTATTGCAAACACCTCTCCCCTTTGCACTGAATTCACACTGTGATCCAAATTTCCAAAAGTATACTCAGCCTTCATCTCACTCTGCTAAAGGCAACTGCACACTGACTGTGTAGTATAAGAATTCCTTTTCTTACATAGATCTAGCCAGAAATAAGTTTTCACTGTAGAGATCATCAAGCCCTTTAGACAAAGAAATTCAAGTATTGACGTCTTATTGGCACTAGGAAGAGTATCACACTGCCTTAGTATTGTAACATGGACAAGAACAAATCACATTATGAAGTTTGGCTGAGTGTTGTTTACCTGTCATTATTAATACTGTATCACATTAATCATGTTTATTTTAAAATGCTTGTTCTTGAAGCTAGTATCAGATGGAGTGTAGGAGGTTGAGGGGTGACATTCTAGATGTTTATAATGTCATGGGAGGCATGGATAGGGTGACTAGCCAAGGTCTTTTCGACAGGATAGTAATGTCGAAATATAGAGGACGTAGCTTTAAGGTGAAAGGGAAAAGATTTAAAAGGGACGAAGTAGCAATGTTTTCACACAGAGGGTTGTGTGTGTATTGAATGAGCTGCCAGAGGAAAAGTGGTAGATGCAAATACAGCTACAACATTCCAAAGACATTTGGACAAACATATGAATGGGAAACGTTCAGAAGCATATGGGCCAAATGCAAGCAGATGGGACGAGTTTAGTTTGGAAAACCTGGTCAGCATGGACACATTGGACCAAAGGGTCTGTATATGACTGTTTAAATGTTGAAAGCGAGGAAAAAGGAAGAAAAAAATGATATAAACAAATTGGCATGAAATAAAAAAAATTAAGCTGCACGAGCTTTTCTGTGTATATAAAGTTCAAGATGAAAGTATGACCTTTGGAAGAAATGAAGTCAGGAAAGTATATTGAGGACGTTTGGAGGGTGTGCCTAGACGGAGCAGATCATTTACTCCAGAAGTTTACATCATTCCTCACAGGAGAAGGCACTGTAATTATTTCAATGATGTAATCAAAAGGGTACTCGGAGGGAAGTTCATGAACTGCCTCTAACAAAAGGAACAAGCTTTTTTATTAAACAAATAAGAGGAAGCGTAGGGCAGGTCAGCAGTAATTCATAGTTGGTTTTAAAAGCAGCCATTACAGAATGACTGGTGTGAAATATTCTATAACTCTCTGGATGACAGGAGTGTTCCAGCGAGACTGGAGACCCTCCAACGTGGCGCCTGTCTTCTAGAAAGGAGCGAGACTGAAAGCAGGAACTGTTTAGCCTCACCATTATTGCTGGAAATATGCGAGAGTATGTTATTAAGGAAGGAATTGCATGACATTGAGAAAAGCTTCACACGGAGTCAGAATGGTTTTTTGAAAGGGGGTCTATATTTTGTCTGCAAATCATGCAAAGCTTATCTGGACATCCCTGAGAATGGAACAATCGGGCGTGATAAAGGCGGACTGGCAGACGCGAGGCTTTCCAGAGGTTTCCCACAAGGTACCACAAAATAAAAATTGTTACAGAAGACAGAAGCTCATTGTATGACAGATGCTATATTAACATGGGATGACGGTTGGTTAACACATAGAAATCAGAGAGTCAGGGTTAATGCATCTCTGTGCTAACATGTATCTGCGGGCGTATCACAAATATCAGTCCAATGGCAACATTTATTTACAATCTGTACTGATAGCCTGATGGCAGGAGCTGAGTGCAATATACATCCGAAGTTGAGGATGATACTGAGAACCAAAAGGCAGGCTGTTATTTAATGGAGAGGACTCCCACAAAAGGAACAGTGCACAGGGATGGGATTGTTCTTGTGTCTGAAACATAATGTCAGCATGCTCATGTAGCAAGTAAGTACGTTGGTTCGTTAGGTGGGTTCCTGAAATGATCGTGTTGAATTATTGAGTACATCTAAAAATGGTAAGACAATTATTCATTCAGGTTGAAATGAATGAGGATGATATTACGGAAACGTATAAGATACAGAGGGGGCTTGACAAGGTAGCTTTTGAGAATCTGTATCCATTTCAGGGCAGACTCCCGAATACAGGAATGTAAATGCAGAATAAATGATATCGATTTCAAACTGGAATGCAAAGAAATGTCTTCTTTCAGAAGGTAGTGCATGTCTAGACTTCTCCAACCCAGAGAGTGTGGCGATTGGGTCACTGAATGTATTTACAGACGGTGTGGATTGGGTTTTGACATATCAACGAGTGAGGGATACTAGGGGGAAACAGGAAATTGAAGTTGAGCCCTGAAGTAGATCAGCCGTGTTCTGGTTAAATGACAGTGCAGGCTTAAGGGGCCGAATAGACTGCTCCTGTTCCTATTTCTTACGTTCTTTTGGAAAGTAACTGGTTATTGTCCTGAAAATGGTGTTGTACGATGCTGCATCCAGGGAGAGCAGAGGGTTTGTTTGAGTTAATCTTGGATGCGGTAGATGGCTGGATTTAAACTGAATCTGGGTCTGTAACATGACCCACATTTGCAGCAAAAGTTACAGAGAGGGAAAGCCTGGAGACAGGGATTGGGGGAACGTGGTCACTTCCTGACCCAGCCTGGATTTTCCAAGTACTTTTCTGAAACTACACCAAACCATCTAAGTGGCCTCGATCTGCCCTGAGTAGAGGTCCGAAGGGCTGAATGGAACATCAGAACACAGAGCTGCGGGACACGAGTGGGCCATTCGGCCCCTTGACACTACTCCGCCAGGAAATACCGACGTGGCTCATCTCATTGTGGTCCCAGCTACACTTTTCTCTCCATGTACCATTTTCCCTGATTCACCTGACTATGGAAAATCAGATGAAGACAGCCTTGATATAATATAAAGATTTAGCCATCCCAAACTTATGGAAAAGATAATTCCCACTTGAATGAAATCCCACTTGGTGAATGTTTCCTCACTCCGGTTCTGAATGGGGTTGCAGCATGTCACTGTTTCTTTTTCTCGTCCCAATCCTTCATAGTTCACAACAAATCTTACATGTAACCAGGTTGGTGATATGGTCGATGATAAGCTCTCAGATTTGGGCAGGTTCAGTGCTGGGAACAAGTCAGGCAGATTCCTTTAGTCTTCCAGAAGTAAGGAATAGAGCAACATGGTGGATCTGGTGTCAGCACTGTTACCTCACATCACCAAGGAGCTGGGTTCAATTCCAACGTCAGGTGATACTCTACGTGGAGTTTGAACATTCTCAGTGTATCTATGTGGGTTTCCTTGCAATGTTCCAGTTTCCTGCCACAGGCCAAAGTTGTGCAGCTAGACTGGTCATGCTAGATTGTTCATAGTGCCCAGGGATGTGTCTGTTAGGTCTGTTAGTTATGGGAAATGCAGGGTTAGATGGATAGGGTTTGGGGACATGTCTGTGGGGGACGCTGGTTGATGGGTCAGTGCATATTTGATCGACAGAATGTACTGCTTCCACACGGTCGAGATTCTATAACAATGACAACAAGTTTGGGCCATGAAAATACCCAGTGGGTATCTACCTGATTCACTCTCCTCGAGGTCTTGTATGTTTCAATAAGAGTAATCTGATAAAGTCTCCATAATATAAGGCATTCTACCTTGGAATACATGAAGTGAAACATCTCTGAACCGCTTCTAAAGTAATTCTATCTATTTTCCGTGAAGTAGACAAAACATAATCACATGGCCCAGATGATTTTTATGCTTGTTTTCTCAGTGTGGTGAGGCTTTGGAACTCTCTTCCCCACAGAGCAATAAAGGCAGAGATATGAGTAGTTTTGAGGCGCAGACAGAAGGTTCATAAATAATAATATAGACAACGAGTATCTGGGAATGGGCAGGAATGTGCAGCATGGGGAAATGCTGACAGTGGCATAAAATGGCACTGCTCCAGAACGTCTGGCAAAACGAAATGATAATCTAGAAAACATTTTAAAAAGTTAACAGTGATAGAATAGCATTCCAAAGGACCATGGGGATGCTCTGCCATTAGAGTGAGACCACGCGTGGTGGTTTATCCTGAGGGTGACCACACCTCGGGTGAGGGTTGAGGGTGAGAGAGCTTCCCTTTCACGGTTATCTCTGTCAGTGTGGGGGAATTGAACCTGCGCTGTTGGACTCCCTCTGCATCACAAACCAGAAGTCCAGCCAACTGAGTGGGAGACTGTGTAACTGGCACAGACAGAAACAGTCACAGACAAAGGGCAAGAGAAACCTTCATAGCAAGGATAAAAGTACAATTCAGATAATGGTCAAGGTAACGACTGAGGATAAAGACGTTCTCTGCCAGCAATTGTATTTTATAATGAGACAAGTGATTAGCAGCTGTCTTTGGCTGAATAAAATAAGGTGAGACAAGTGAAATAACCAGAATTACGAATTGTGATTGGATATCGATAACCATAAAACAAGCGCAAGTTTTTGATTGGTCTGGGTAAAGCATATTTACCATTACATAAAAGTATAAAGCTGATGGAATATGTTGTTAGGAGAGTGTGTTCCCATGGAAAATGTCCTCGAACAGGGGCTGGAAGAAAACTGGGCTAAAAGTGGCCAAGTGTCAACTGCTCAGTGACAGGAAATTGGAGGGCAAATGACTCAAAGATCCTGCAACATGGAGCTGAGAAAACCATTCAGATCAGCCCTGACCTTATTAAATACTAGAATGCGTTCGAAGGACTGAATGGCCTCGTAGTGGATTTGAATTGTTTGTGATTTGAAAACTGTACACCTTTACTCCTTCCCCTTCTGTGTTATATGCTGGGGCATTGACATTTTCCAGAGTGTGCGAATGTTTGGAACACTAGCTGAAACATTCCAAAATCAACATTCTTCAGATTATTCCATCAAAATGTGGGGATATTGTAAAGGCGAGAGAGAGAGAGAGAGAGAGAGAGAGAGAGAGAGAGAGAGAGAGAGAGAGAGAGAGTGTGTGTGTGTGTGTGTGTGTGTGTGTGTGTGTGTGAAGATTTTGCATGCAGTACTAAGAGTGATGGAGCATGAGCCTTGATCAGGGGTACATGCGATAACGGACATACAGTGAGTGTGAGGGAGTAGAGAGAATACGGTGACCCTTACCATGACAGAGCGGGAAAGGTTATGGAGTCTTGTCCTGTATTGCTGGACATTTCTTCAGAAACCAGAAACTGCACTGAGTTGGGTGGTGCGGTCAGACCATGTGCGGTTGGTATGGTAGTGTGGCTCCCTCTGGGAAGAGAATAATCTTCTTCTGTACTAGCCCATCCACCAGGACCTCTGTGTCCCTGTAGACAAACCTTGGTGTAATTGCCCCTTATCTGCCATGCTCAGGGTAAACTGTGCAGGGAAGCTCCAAACAGAGTAACTCAATTGTGTGCCCATTGGCCTTTTAAAGATGGCACTAGCGCCAGGGATCACGGAATATCCAGGGGTACCCGGGCGATGGTGAGTACCTCCAGCCATGATGGGTTGGAGAATCGGGCTGGCATTGAATGAGAGGGACAGCACGGGATGGCTGGGAGATTAATGAGGTGAGTTCGATATGATAGCACCAGAAAACTTGTTCAGCCTCGTGCAGACAACACCACGGTCACACTCAATAACAATCACACAAAGATAAATTATTGTTAGGTTCAGCCCAATGAGTCAGACTTTGCTGACCCCACTCCCAGTTACAGAGCTGCGGAACAAATGCTCATCCAAAACTGCCCATCATCTGAACGCACACCAATATCCCATTCACGCATCAATCCTGAGAATACTGGCTCATGTTGCAGGGTACTGTAGAAATATCTTCGTATCATCATACTGAAACCTGTGATCTTCCATGAAATATTCTCTCAATCTCCCTCTCTCTTCTCCCCAAAATTCTTCTGTTTGTTGTTATTTAAACTGATTTCCCCACCATCTCTCTCTCTTCAGCAGTGATTTTCACATGCACAGCACCCCTTGTCAAGGTATAATGGAGATATGGAGCTGTAAATGCCTGGCAGCTGCACATCCTGTCACTTCCAGCATGGGCTGCAAGATTCCCCACGCTGGGCAGGGATCTAACACAGTGTGACTGAACAATGCAGTGGGATAGGGTACACAGCTCTCCATGCTGGGAGGGTAACTTCTCCAGGTTTACATATCAATTCACTGCCATCCACTGTACAGCAACCAATACTGAACAGAAACCTTGACGCATGTGCAAAGCAAGACACTGGCGTAGGCTGCATACCACCCCATGCTGGACAGACCGTTTCATCTAGGTTACTGAATCAATGCGCGGTGTGGTCTGTGCTGGTCCCCATGTTGGACAGATAGTTAGTGGCCTGGTGAGACCTGTGCAGTATTCCATCCTGGATAGATTGTTGGGTTGTACTGAGCCTGTTCTGCACAGTATTCCATCTTGGATAGATTGCTCTATTGTACTGGGCTTGGTCTGCACGGTGCTCCACGCTAAGCAGATATCTCACCTGGGCTTATACGTGTCTGGGCTGCATCTGTGAGGAGGATTGAATATCCGGGATTATTCCTGATAGAGCTATCACTCCTCCAGCTTGGCGCATTCCGCTGTTAAACTCCGTATTTCTGCAACATGTTGTCCATTAAGTAATTATCCAATTAAAACATGAATATCTGTCCTTCTTGCGATGCACAAGAGCAGACGTACCTGAACATATATGATGAATGTAGTCTTCACATGAATACTTTCTTATTTTAAAGGTAAATGTGAGGTGCTCTGTTTCAGGTGCAATTCGATTGGTCAAAATATTCAGCATTACGCAAAAAACAATATATTCAAACACAGTAAACAAAGTACAACAAAAACAAGAGTAACTTGGAATAACTTCATTCTATTGGAAAACATAATAGAATAATAGATTACTTAACTACTGCACAGTACTTGCTCCAATATGGTAATATCCTTGAAGCACACACTTTTCACAAAACAAATTCAGGAAACAGATTGTTTCACATGCAGTTCTCCAAACCAGGAAGAAGGATCATCCAAAGACAATTCTGAGAAAAATCTAAGAGAGAGTGTATGGCATCGGGGAGATATTTCCTGCCTTCCAACCCAGCAATAAATGGCGAAAAGTAAAACTAAGAATCCTGGTTCTGTGAAAGCTTGACCATCACTCCACAGGACCAGGCCGCCGCTGCAAGGCCCACAAGGAATGGACTGTATCTACACCGCCTATGGCACTGTAGGTGTCTCTCAAAAATGCCTAACCCCACCTAAGCAGTTAAATGATGGTAAGATATAGGTCAAAGTTAAACATAAATAAATAAATCAAAGAATGCCGAAGGCCTGGTGATCGGACACAGATAACCTCAGGAGCCCAGCAATTCCTACCCTGCCAAAACGCTGTAGAATCATCGAGCTTGTGAAGAGAAAGCATCATCTCGCTCCGTCACCTCACACTTTACAGTTGGGGATGTATCATTAGTCCAATAGTCAGCCATGTCAACATCCCACCCAGAACAAGTATTTTTGTGACAGATAAGGGATGCAGTGAAATGGGTTAACTGGAGCTGTTTGTTCATTGACTATAATTGATGTCAGTCTCGATGGACTCTAACTGTGTCACTGGAGATATTCACTCTTTCATAGTTAAGGGGTTTCTTTGAACCTGTTATCACGTAGTATCAACACGATAGGGATCAGCAGCTCCAGAGAGAGGGAGAGGAAGTGAATCAGAACAATAGACTGCATTGTTCCAGCAATGGATCCGAATCTGAGAATATTAGACTGGAATATTCCAACAATGAACATGAGTTTATCTTTAGGTCTTCACTGGCTTTCTCAGGATTGGCCATTGTTAGAGATGTGGATCGAAGCCGTACTGAGGATTATTCAAGCTGGTTACGACCCCATCCTCGCTATTATTGGTGTTCCTGGTAAATCTTTCCCTGTCAATTCTATAAACTATGGTGAAGATCATTACTAATTCTATTATTTATATTTAGCAAAGATATACAGTATTTTATTCAGGTTCAGTCACAAACCCCACTTCCTCTAAGTTAATTTTAGACTCTTCACTCATAACCATCTAAGAAGGAACATGACTGTTCACAACCTTAACCTGACTTTTGCCCTGAACTGTTTTATGTCTCTGCATTCTCTCTGTCATCGAACCTACCCACACCCAACTCGATAATATCCCCAGTCTCCACCTCTGCCTCAGTGCTTTTGCTGAATTAAACATCATCTACACCTTTGTTAACTTCGAATTTATGGCTTCCAAAGTATTCTGACCTCTCCATCAGTGACAAATATTTTGACCACAAACTTATTGCCGTCACTACAGGTACTTCACAACAGGTACTCTGTGTCAGATTCATAATGTCACTGGACGTGTAATTCAGAGGCAAAGGTGATGACTCTAAAGGCTTTGTTTGAAATCCTACCACAGCTGATGACTGAACTTAAAGTCGAATGACAAAAAACCGCATGGAATTTCACTGATGGAAACCATAAACAATCAGGATTTCTTTCAATATTTCACTGATAGCCTTTGGTAAAGAAACTTAACATTATTGCTCGGTCTGGACCAAGGACGACTTCAGACCCACAACAAAATAGTTGGCTCCATGTTGTCTTGACAAACGGCCTCACAGTCAAGGGTAATTAGGATGGACAACACATGCTGCCCTTGCCAGTGGTGCTGACATACCATTAAACAGCAACATTAAAGGTGAAATAAACCTAGGAACTGTGGATAATGGAGATCTGAAATAAAATTCTCCAGTGTCCAGAGAGAGAAAGAAAGGAAAATCAAACAAAGGGATTGCTGATGATGGACTGGAAAGAAAATAGAATGACAAGCTATTCTAACATTCCTGTCAAATCCATATTCCCAAATATCACGTCCATTTAAGTATGCCCCTGATTAAAGTGAGTTATGTTCCCTCTGTCTTTCTTCTCTGAGTGTGCTGATCTATTCCATTGGCAATACTGGTGCTGCCCTGACAGTAGCTGAAATACAGAAAAAGGTAATGTTAAAGTGTCAACTGCTTCGTTGGAGAGAGGAACTGTTACTGTGGGACTGTGCAGAGATGCAACAGCTTTCGCAGACAGGAAGAGATACTGAGGATAGGGAGGCATTTTCAACACTGAATGGGTGCACCATGTGTGTGGGGAACTGACATGCTGCTGTCATTAGAAAGTCAGTGGAGTTTCTGTGGATGGTGTTCTCAGGTTTGTTTTGTCAGCTGCTGAGTTCATTCAGGGAGACCAGAGGGTCTGGTGATCGCACTCTGGACACTGCAGTTACAGCGTGTCTGGGTCCATGGTAAACAAATGGAGCGAAGACTACACAGAAGAGTAGCTCTGGAAACAAGGAGGAGCAAAGTACTGCACTTTCCTTCCTGGGATTTCCAGGAACATTTGTCTAAGCTGGACCCATTCAGGTGTAAAGTGTGAAACGAGCTTGTTTCAAAAATTAGGTGCTCACTGAGCTGTGTCCCTCCTTCAGTATAACCTGTAGCCTCACACCAGGAACAGGACTGTGCTGACTCTCACCATGAGTTTAACTGTTTTAATTCTGGAACTTTCCAGTCAGGAGTGTGAAATGTGTCCACCATCTCTGAAGTGTAATCCTCCGACGTATCACAAGCTGACAGAAGCCACATACCTGCTGAGAGGAATGCATTGATTCCACCTCCACAGGGGAAGCTACAGAAACCACCTTCCAGAAATACTAGAGAAAAGGGGGACTGGTGAAAATGAGGAAATGCAGGAAATTAGAATTAATGAAGGGTATCCTTTTGGAAATCTAATTGATCTGTAGTTTCATAAGTTGTTGCATCTGATGAGCTAGATCTCAGAGTATTGGGGAGATGAAAACAAAGCTAGTGAAAGAATTATTGATTCTTCTTCAAAGCTGGTTCGATTCTGGAAAGGATCCTGCAGACTGGAAATCAGCTATTGTAAATGTAAATATTTAAAACAGGACGGAGAGGGAAAACAGAAAACTAAATAGCTTGATATTATCTGTGAGAGAAAAAAAACACATTGGAACCTTTTATAAGGAACGTGATAACTAGACACTTGGAAAATAATGATATGATTTGGTAGAGTCGGCCTAGATTCAGGAAAGGGAAATGATGGTTGATAAACCTTTTTGTGAAGATTGTGAATTGTGACATCGACATTTGAGAACCAATGGAAGTGGATTATTTGAGCTTTGAGACGATGCTCGACCTGATTAAATACAGGTGAGTGGGGAATGTGAGAATCCATGGGTGTGTGGGTGGGGAAAAGGGGTAAGTGATATGTGGCTCTTCATGCAAAATGATTGAAACACCAGAGTTAGAACATCTTTCCCATTGGTCGTGTTTTGTTGAGAGAGTATTTGTTTGATCTGCTTTATAGATAATGATCTCTTTGTCACCGAGACAGCGCAAAGGAGTTTTGCCAGCCTAAACCATGGCATGATTGGACCATAAGGAGTCAGTGCAGTGACTATGTGTTTACCCTGTAGTGCTCTGAGAAATTAAGAAGCTGAAACTTGATGATTATGGACGTACATTCATTATGTCCCAAACAGCTGAATAGTGTGAAAATTCCATCCTTTTCATTGGATGATTAATTCCCGAGAGTTTACATGTATCTGCAGAGCCCCATGTCGATTGACAGAGAGCTACAGGCTCTGAATGAACTCGGGACACTTGAATGTACAGTTAGTGTTTGACACTGCATTGAATGTCACTTTGTGCACAATCCTGTCAGCAGCTACTATAACTTCATTTTGAAAGAGTTAGTCATTCCCCACCAGCTTCTAACCCCCATGGAGACCATGGGTCTGCCTTCTTGGAGATTGAAGACAATTATTTGGAGAATACTTTAAAAAGGTTGGCTTCATTTCGAATGTCAGAAAACCATGTTAAAGTAGCACTGAAGTACTATGAGTAATTAAGTCATGTGGATCAATTTGGAGCAGTCTATCTGTGCAGCCCCTGCTCCATGTGTTTGCAACGTTAGAACATCTCTGACCCTTTCCTGTTCCTGTGTTAGCGGCTTGATAAGCTGAATGACCTCTTCCTGTTCCTTTTTAATGATTCCGGGAGTGAAATGGTCTCTTACTGATCCTGTGTACGTGGATGTGGGAATGAGCAGATTCCTTCTCTTCCTGTTTTATCGGCAGGAGGAACTGAATGGACTATCCCTCTTTTTGCCCAGCAGTTTTGAAGGGCTGAATGGCTTCTCCATATTCTTGTGAAACCGGATTGAAGTGCTGAATGTGCTCCTCGTTTTACTGTGGAAATGTACAGTGCTGTAACATGAATGTTACCCAGACTTTAGTAGCACAATCTTGAATGTTGTCCAGGTCTAGTTGCACACGGACACAGACTGCTTCAAGAGCTGAAGAGGGACAACTTGTTCTAAACATTATGTAAACTTCAGTGAATATCCCCACTTCTGCTCAGTTTTGACTCAATGGGCTGAAAGGTCTCCTTCCAAACTGCAGGATTCCCCGCTGACAATCAGAAGATGCCTGGGCTGAGGGAGCTACGTTGTGGATCTCCTGCAGATAGAGTGTCTGGGTCCATGGTAAGCATTATTGTTGCCCACCAATGGTAATCATCTTCCCTTGTGCCGTAAATGATTGCAAACAGTGAAGAGGTCACAATCGATTCTCATTAAGTGTGATTTTCCTCAGGCTCCTTGATCTCATCCTCAGTCAAATACTGCCTAGAATTCAGGGCCAGTCTCTCTTACCTGAGCCCCTGTGTTTCCTCTTTTGCTCATATCAATAGGTCATGATGTAGAAGCAAAGAATGTTTTCTTCAAACAGAGGGTAGTGAATGTCAGGAATTCTCTTACACAGAGAGTAAGGGAAGCTAGATCACTGAAGGAACCAGTGGTATTCCGCAGGGATCGGCTCTGGAATCCCTATCCTTTGTTATTTCTATAAATGACTTGGATGGGGGTGTTGAATAGTGGGTTAGCAAGTGTGCCAATGACACAAAGGTTGTTGGAGTGGTACAGAATGTGAAGGGCTTTTGTAGGTTGCAACGGGACGTTGACAGGATGCAGAGCTGGGCTCAGAAATGGCAGATGGAATTCAAACTGGAAAAGTGTGAATTGAATCCCTTTGCAAGCTCGAATGTGAAGGCAGAATACATGGTTAAAGACAGGATTCTTGGCAGTGTGGTATAACAGAGCGACCTTGGGGTCCGTGTCCACGGATCCCTAAAATTTGCTCCCCAAGTTGATGGTGTGGTTAACAAGGCATATGGTGTGTTGCTTTCATATGCAGGGGGATTGGCTTTAAGAGCCGTGAGCTTATGCTGAAGCTCTATCGAGCCCTGGATAGACCACATTTGGAATATTGTGTTCAGGTCTGCTCACCCCATTATAGGAAGGATGTGGAAGCTTTATACCGAGTGCAGAGGAAATTTACCAAGATGCTGGCCGGACTGGACGGAAGGTTCTATGAAGAAAGCTTGAGGGAGCAAGGGCTTTTCTCATTGGAGGAAAGAAAGATGACAGGTAATTTGATAGAGGTGTGCAAGATGATGAGAGGCATAGATAGAGTGAATTGCTAGCGACTGTTTCCTAGGGCAGAAATATCTATCACAAGGGGTCATAATATTAAGTTAATTGGAGGAAGGTTTGGGGGAGATATCCGAGGTAGGTTCTTTAGACAGAGAGTGGTGGGTGTGTGGAATGCACTGCCAGCAGTGGAAGTAGAGTCAAATACGTGAGGGAAACTTAAGAGTTTCTTGGATATGCAGATGGAAGAAAGTGAACGGAAGCATGTAGGATAATCTGATCATAGAGTAGCATAAACGGGTGGCACAACATTGAGGGCCGAAGGTCCAGTACTGTGCTCTACTGTTCTTGGTTCTGTGTTCTATGGAAGTGCTCATAGATGTTGGAGATGGATTTTGATGTGTCAGAGAGGTGAGGGCTATGAAGCCATGATCTTCGTGAAGGCAAGGCAGGCTTGGGAGGTGAACGACTGGCCTTTGTTTCTGAAATTCTCACATTCTGTTATTGGAAAATTTGGTTAGATTAGAATAGATTAGATTATTACAGGAAGGTAGCTGGAAGGTCTGTTATGGAATGTTGGAGTCAAGGAGCCCAGAGTACTTTGTGAGCCATCTCTGGGTGAGGCATGGTGGCTGTATTCACAGTGAATCTGCGTCTCCCAACAAATGGAGCACAAGTTGCAGAGAGGTGAAGCTCTGTAAAGAGAAATAAGGGAGCTCTTTCATATTCAGCCTGGGTTTTCCAATTACATTTTCCAAATCTCCCAAACCGTGTGTGACAGTCATGAGGGATTGAATGTTCTCCTCTGTTTCTGTGCACCAGGTGATAGCCGTAAGTGGCCTCCAGCTGCTCCTATACAGCAGATTTGTGAGTCTAAATGGAACAGGGGACTGAGGAGTAGGAGTGGGTCATGAGATACTTTCAACCTTCTCTACCAGGCACTAAGATTGTGGCTGATTAGGTTTGGTCTCAGCCCCACTTTCATGGCTGTTTCCCGTTATCCATGACGCAGTCTCTGTCAAAACTTTAACTAACTCAGCTGTGAATACTTGCAATCAGAGAGGCACCACAAATTTCTGGGGAAGAGAATTCCCATTCAAAAGCCCTTTTAGCATTTTTCCTCGTCACTGTGATGGAATAGGTGAGTCATACAGCATGGAAACACATCCTTTTGTCCAAATTCTCCATGCCGATCAGGCATCCTAACCTGACCTAGTCTCACTGTCCAGCATTTGGCCCATATCCCTCTGAACCATTCCTATTTATGTATCTATCCAGATATATTTTAAACATGTAATTGTACCCGCTTTCACCACTGCCTCTGACAGCACCTTCTGTACGCCCAGAGCCTCTGCATGTAAAGGTTTCCCATCAGGTCTCTTCTAAATCTTGCCCCTGTCATCTTCAACCTATGCCGTCTAGTTCAGGAAGTCCCTACACTGGCAAAAAAGATGTTGGCCATTGAGACTATAAATAGCCCTCAGGATTTTATGAACCTCTGTCATGTCACTATTCAACTTCCAACAGTCCAGGGGGAAAAGCCCCAACCTGTTCATCCTCTCCTGCAGCTCAATTTCTCAGGTTCCAGAAAATCCTTGTAAATTTTTTCTGCACCCTCTTAAGCTTAGCAACATCCATCCGTTAGCAGTGCCAACTGAATTGTACGCAATATTCTTAAGGTGGCCTCACCAATGTCCTGTAGAAATGTAATATGCTACCCCATCTCCTCCACTCAATGTTCTGACTGAAAATTAATACTCTGTCTACCTGCTACTCCACTTTCAAGGAACTATGAACCTGCATCCGTAGGTCTCTTTGTTCAGCAACATTCCCCAGGGTACCACCCTGCTTTAACTTACCAAAATGCAAAACCTCACAAATGCCTGCATTAAATTATATCTGCCAGTCCTTGTCCCTTTGTTTGTCAAGGGTGCCGTTGTACTCTGAAATAATCATCACTGTCCACTGCCCCACTATTTTTTTGATTAGATTAGATTAGAATAGAATAGATTAGATTAGATTAGATTACTTACAGTGTGGAAACAGGCCCTTCGGCCCAACAAGTCCACACCACCCCGCCGAAGCGTAACTCCACCCATACCCCTACGTCTACATTTACCCCTTACCTAACACTACGGGCAATTTAGCGTGGCCAATTCACCTGGCCTGCACATCTTTGGATTGTGGGAGGAAACCGGAGCACCCGGAGGAAACCCACGCAGACACGGGGAGAACGTGCAAACTCCACACAGTCAGTCGTCTGAGGCGGGATCTTACTTGTAAATATACTATCCATGCCTCGGATAATCAAAGACAAGTTGTTTATATACATGATGAAAAGCACTGAAATTTTTTCAACACAGCCCGTCCTTTCCTGTCCATGTACTTGTCCAAATGCCGTTTAAATATTGTTAATATAAATGCTTCAACCACTTCTGCTGGCAGCTCATTCCCTTTGTGTACCACTCTCTGTGTAAAACAGTTTCCATCAGTTTCCCTTTTATTCCTTCCCATCTCACCTAAAATTGATGCTCTCTCGCCCTCAATTCCCCAACTCTGGGAAAAAAGGCTCAGTCCATTCACCCTATCCATGCCTCTCATAATCTTGTACACTTCTATAAGATCCCCCTCAGTGTCCTACGCTCTAAAGAAAAAGAGTTCTCGCTTGTCCAACCTCTTCCTATAATTCATACTGTTGAGTCCTGGCAACATCTTTGTAAATTCCGTCTGCACACATTTCAATTTAAAAACATCCTTCTGATCGTAATGTGACCAAAACTGAACACAACACTGCAAGTGCAGTCTCACCGACATCCTGTATAACTGCAACATAACTTACCAACTTCTCTCCTCCATGTCCTGACCGTTGACTGCCAGTGAGCCAAAAGCCTTCTTCACTGTCCATGTCTACCTATGACTCCACTTTCAGAGAACGGTGGACCTGAACTTCATGGTCCCTCTGCTCAACCACACTGCTTAAGGCCTTACCAATCACCATGAAACTCATACATTGATCTAAGTTTGCAAAAAATATTCCTCAGCCCACTTCTCCAGTTGATCAAGAACCTGCTGCAATTTCTGATAACCTTCCTCACTGTCCACAATACCACCAATTTTAGTGTCATCTTCAAATTTACTAATCATGCCTTGTACATTCTGAAGAATATCATTGAACTAGATAATAAACAACAATGGGCCCGGCACTGACCCCTGAGGCATTTCATGTATCACAGGCCTCCACTCCGAGAGCATCCTTCCACTATTACCCTCTGTTTACTACCATCAAGCCAATTGTGTATCCAATTTGTCAGCTCCCTCTGGATTTCCTGCAATTCTAACTTCCAGACCAGCCTATCAAGAGCATTCTTGTCCAAGGCCTTACTGAAAACCATACAGACTATGTGTACCGCGCTGCCCTCATCAACATTCATGATCACTTCATCAAAAAACTCAAGCAAATTTGTGAGGCATGATCTCCCACTCACAAAGTCATGCAATCGTTCCAGTCTAAAAACAACTATTAATAATAATTATTCAAATAAATAAAAACAAACAATAATAAATAATAAGATGGCATTTCCAGCAGAGAATAAATTATCCATGGTATGTGGCATTGGAATGTGTATCATTGGTGAAGGGCAGAATATATTTTCTCCCTGTGTCATTGAACTGTATCGAAAAAAAGCAATGGTAGCATGGTGGCTCAGTGGTCAGCAATGCTGCCTCATAGTGCTACAGATCCGAGTTTGATTTCAGCCTCGGGTGACTCTCTTGTGGAGTTTGCACATTCTCCCTGTGTTTGTGTGGGTTTCCTTGGGAGTTTCATTTTCCTTACACAATCCAAAGATGTACATGACAGGTAAATAGGCCACAGCCTCATTTGCATTAGTCAGGGGTAAATATAGGATAGGGGCATGGGTCTGGGTGGGTTGCTGTTCAGAGTGTCGGTGTGGCCTTGTTGGGCGAAATGGCCTGTTTCCATACTGTAGGAAACTGAAAAAAAACAAACTATTTCTATTCAAACCCTGTCTTTCCAAACGTGCATACCTTATCCCTAAGAATCTTCTCAAGTAACATACCTACTACAGATGTTAGGCCTCCCAGTTTATAGTTCCCAGATTTTTCTTTGATTCCCTTCCTGAATAATGGCACAACGTTTGCTACACTTGACTATTCTGGAACCTAATCTGCAGCTAACGATGATGCAAAAATATCACCCAGGTCCCGTAGTTTCTTCTGTAGCCTCTTGCAGTATTCTTGGATGCATCTGTTTAGGACCAAGAGATTTATCCACCTTCATACATTCTAATGCATCCAACATGTCCTCTCCTGTGATATTGACTAACCCCAAGATATCACCACGACCTTTGTTAACCTCCCAAGTCTTCTTGTATTTCTCCACAGTAAAGAGAGAGGAGAAATATCCATTGAGAATCTCACACATCTCCTATGGTTCTAGACATGCATGTCCACTTTGGACGTGGAAGGGTCATATTCTCATGCAGTTATTCTTTTAACTTTAGTATACTGAAAGGACCTCTTTGGATTCACCCTAATCTTCTCAGACAAGGCTATCGTGTGTGCCCTTTTCGCCCTTCTGATTTCCTTTTACGGTAAACTCCCGTATTCTCTGTACACCACCAGGGATTCCCTTGATCCCAGCTGCATAGACCTCAGCCACACCTCCTTTTTGCCTGCAAAGCATCAATAGCTCCTGACCTCCAGGGTTCCCTCGTCCTGCCAACCTTGCCTTTTACTCTCACAGGAACATACAGACCTTGAACTCCAGCCATTTCACTTTTAAAGTCCTCCCATTTGCCGGAGGTCCCTTCTCCTGCAAACAAACTCCTCCAAACAAACCCGGCAAGCTCCTATTTAATTCCATCAAACTTCGCCTTGCTCCAGTTTAGAAATTGAACATGCGGGCCAGTTTTGTCCTTCTCCATAAGTATTTTAAATCTATGGTCACTGGTCCCAGAGTGCTCCCCCACTGTCACCTCAGTCACCTGTTCTGCCCTATTTCTTCGAGTAGGTCAAGTTTTACCCCTTCCTGAATTGCTCCCTCTACATAATGCTTGAGGAAACGTTTCTGAACACACTTAATAGATACACCCCATCTCAGTCCATAATTCTATGTAACTCTCAGTCAATATTAGGAAAGTTAAAATCTCCGATTTTGGCAATTCTATTGGCCCTGCAAGTCTCCCCAATCTCTCTACATATTTTAATTATTCTAAGTCCCGTTTACTATTAGGGGTCCTATAGTACAACCCAAATAATAACATAAGTCCCTTTTTATTTCTTAGCTTCCCCCACAAATCCTCAATGGATTATCCATTAGTTATTTTATCTCTGAGTACTGCTGTGGTACTCTCCTTAATCAAAAATGAAAACCCCCACACCTGCTTCCACCAACTCTATCTCACATAAAGCACCTGTACCTTGGTACATTAAGCTGCCAGTCCTGTCCCTCCCTTAGCCATATTTCTGTAATGGCTATAATATCGCAGTCCCACGTACCTCTTCACGCACTAAGTTCATCGGCCTTACTTGTCAGCAATCTTACAATGAGACAGATGCAATTTAATCCAACAGGCATTCCTTGCTGCCTGTCGTGTTCCTGCATAACCTATCTCTGCACTTTACTGTTTGTGATTACGGTATCTCCTTCCAGCCTCGCACTTGCAACGCTGCTGTTGAGGATCCCACGTCGTCCCCCACACCAGCCAATCTAGTTGAAATACTCCCTTGTAGCACTAGCAAACGTGCCTGCCAGGATATTAGTCCCCTTCCAATTCAGATTCAACCTGTCCTTCTTGAACAGGTCACCTCTGCCCCACAAAAGATTCGAGTGATCTAAAACTCTGAATTCCTACCTCCTGTACCAATTATTTAGCCACGCATTCCTCTGCCATGTCTGCCTGTTCTTACCCTCACTAGCACGGAACACTGGAAGTAAACCGATAGTACCACTGTCATGGTCCTGACGTTTACCCTTTTTCATCGCTCTCTTTAATCACTCTGCATGAACTCATCACTACTTCTACCTGTGTCATTTGTACCAATGTGCACAATGACTTCTGGCTGCTCCCTCACCCCGGTGAGAACGTTCTGCAGCCGCTCTGAGACATCCTGGACCCTGGAACGGAGAAGGCTATACATCATCTTGGATTCCCATTTGCAGCCACAGAATCTCTTGTCTAATCCCCTCACATATCGAGTCTGAATAATTACTTCTGAAATTATTCGTCACGCATAACCTTCTAACAATCGGATTTCTTCATGAAACAGTTGGATTTGGCTGAATTACTTTGCTTCAGGCAGTGGGGATATTCCAATGAATCCTCATCAGGAATCCTCCATGAGTGGAAAAGACGACTAGGCTTGTTTTCACTCCCGCACAGTGCTGTGTTGAGCGGCAGGGAAACAGAAAAGGAGCAATAGGGTGTGCGTTCACAGATAGGCTACATGTTTCTATCTGTTAGTTAAATCAGTAACGTTATCAGGCCCCAAACGGGACCATGTGAGCCCTCCTTGAATATTGTCCGAACTATATGACTCCATCACGTTCTCGACTCCAGGTCAGTGCATTATTGCTGTTGTCATAAACCGAATCAATTCATTAACAATAAATGGCCCTACTTGTTTTGAAGATGTGTTAATATGTGCCTGCATAATATAAACATAAGCGTTTGATGACTTCACAATATTTGTGTTAAGATGAATATGTTTTATTCTTAAACAAATACAGAAATTGCAGGAAAAGCTCAGCCTGTCTGGCATCAGATATGAAGCGAAATCAGAGTTCAAGTTTTCGGTCCAATGACTTTTCCTTTCTTCCTGACTTATTCTTAAATTATTTCCCCAATTTTATTCTCTCACATAAGAAGAAATATCCATCCAGTATTCACCAACTCCACTCCTCTCAAGATGTTATATGGTCAATAAAACATCTCTCATACTCAGGTCTATCTGTTCCTTCTTCGTAACGTAATGCCTTCATCCCAAGAATGAGTTAAGAGAAAAATCCTTGAAACGTTTCGAAAGCAATTTTGTTTTTATCAGTTAAGGCAATTATAACGACACATAATACATCAGATGTAATCTCAGCAATGCCCTATACTGATGCAAAAATTATCGCTAAGATCAAACACAACAGCCCTTACACGGAACAGAATAATTCCATTTATTTCCAAATCACCAGCTGCATCTTCAGAGTAATTTGATGTGATTCATGTACTAAGACACACAGATCCCTCTGTAACAATCAGTTCTGCATTCTCCTTGCATTTAAATAATTTTCTGTTGTTTTGTCTTTTCCCCAAAACAGAAAAATCCCATCACAGAAATGTACTTTTTTTCTGCTGAAGATTTGCTCAAAACTGTCCCCTGTCTGTATGCCATTGCTTGATTCTCTATACCCCCCATCTGCATTCCATTGCAGATGATCCGCCCTCCCCTTGTCTGTATCCCATTGCAGACACTCTGCCCTCCCCGTCTGTATCCCACTGCAGACGTTCTGCCCTCCCCTGTCGGTATCCCATTGCATACGCGCTGCCCTCCCCCGTCTGTATCCCTTTGCAGATGATCCGCCCTCCCCTTGTCTCTATCCCATTGCAGATGCTCTGCCCTCCCCCTTTCTATGTCCCATTGCAGATGATTTGCCCTCCCCCTGTTGTATCATATTGTCGACGGTCTGCCCTTCCCTTGTCTGTATTCCACTGTAGACGTTATGCCTTCCACTTTTGTATCCCATTGCAGACGCTCTGCCCTCCCGCTGTCTGTATCTCATTGGAGACGCTCTGTCTCCATTTGACATCTTATTGATTGACTATCCTGATGTATGAGCAAACTGAGCTCCATCCTCTTCATCCAAATCATTGGTATGGATTGTAATTTGTTGATGATCTCACACAGATCCCTGAAGAATTCCACTAGTTACAGATTGCCAAAACCAAAATGAGTAATGATCTCTTGTCTGTATTCCCTGATGCTGCCCAAGGCGCCCCTGCTCCTGCGTAACAGCCTGGGATGGTTATATGGCGTCCTCTGCACTGTGTAATTCACTGAAATGATTTGAATACTTCATTCTATTCCTGTCTAACCCCATGGGGGTGCATTATGGCCTCCCCCTGCTGTATTGTCACGATGCTGACTGGCTCAATGGGATCTTTCTCTCCCTCTGTAACAGCCTCGGGGGTGAATTGACAGAACAACGAGTGAGGTAGGAGCAGCAGTTGGCTATTCGTCCCCTCCAACTTGCTGCTCAGTTTAGAAACATCGTGGCTGGTCTGATTGTAGCTGAATACTCCTTTCCTGTCTGTTCCCAATAAACATTGACTCCTTTGTCCATCAAAGGTCAGTCAAGGTCAGCCTTGAATATCCTCAATGACCCCGACTTCACTGTTCCCGGGGGATGAGAACACCACAGATCGCACAATCCTAAGGAGAAGGGAGCAATGTTATCTCAAATGGAAAAGGGAGAACCCTTTCATTTTAAAGTGTGTTAACCTCACAGCAATGCACCTCCTCTTTTCAGAAGCAAGGGCACAGCAAATAGGAACAAACATATACCATTCAGCCCCTCAAACAAATCCCAAAGTCCCATTGACTGTTCAGTCAAGTATTTATCAAACTCAACTTCTACTGCATCCTTGGAAAATAATCCTGACGCCTTAAGGACACAGAGCATGGGGAATTGGAATTAGGCCATTTGCCCATCAGGTCTACTTTGCAGTTTGATCCTGTCTGGTGTGTATCTCAACACAATTTCCCCGCCTTCTCACTGTAACTCTTGATCATGGTTTTAATCTAACCTTTGCCTTAAAGACATGGTTGCTTCAGTGTCTCAGTGTCTCTGTATGTGTGTGTGATTGCGTGTGTGTTTCTGTGTATATCTGTTTACTGGCAGGAGACAGGGTGATGGTGAACTGGAAGCCTGTGGGCACCGAGCATTCAGATGCAAAATTGTTGGGTCCACTTTTGTTTGTCATTTATATGAATGATTTAGATGAGAATTATAGAAGGTATATTTCGCAAATTTGTGGTTGACGTCAAGTTCGGGTGTACACTGGACAGTGTTTGTATAATGGTGAACAACTGAAGATTACAAAGAGACCTTCATTAATTAAATCAGTGATTCATAGAGATGTACAACAGGAAAACAGACCCTTCAACTCGTTCATGTCATCCAAATATTCTAAATTAATCAACTCCCATTTGCCAGCATCTGGCCCATATCCCACTAATCATAAAGCCACCCAGTTGCTGTTTAAATGCTGTAAGTGTTCCAGCCTCCACCAGTTTCTCTTGAAGCTTATTCCATAGATGCACCACCCTCTGCAGGAAAAAGAAAGTTGCTCTTCATTGTCTTTCAAATATTTCTCTTCCCACCTTAAACCTATGCATTCTAGTTTTAGACTCTCCTATCTTGGGGGGAAGGAACCTTGACCACTCACCCTATCCATGCCCTTCATAATTTGATAAACCTCTAGAAAGTGTAAATGTGACTCCAATCAAGACGGTTGGCTGCGCTTTCAGTCATCCTGGGTCTGTAGTCTCAAATTCAATAGTCGTACCTCTTCCTTCTCCACCAAGGCACTATTCCAAAAAAGTTTAATCAACTTGTTCAGATATGTGAAACAGCTCTGTGCGAGGTGAAACGAGTATTTTCGGCGCAGTGATAGATACAGCATTAGCCCCTAAAGCTGCAACATGATGCTCCTGTATGTTGTTCATCAGCCTGTTGTAACATGCTGTGACACACTTCCATAGGACATGAGTACACTCCAACTTCTCCAGAGATAGGGGCACTATCAAACATTCATGGACTGGAATCAAATCCAGAGCTCCGGCTCAGAAACGTGGGCACCATCCATAAAACAAGGCCTAAACTATGCCCAGATTTTGGGTCATATTTGAAGTTTATGGATTTATTAAATTCTGGTTAACATTACCAAATTGTACAGGGGACAATTCTCATTGAAAAAAAGTACAAATTATTAGCCTCAACTATAGGATGTTGAGTGCATTCGCTGTACCATTGAGATAAACTATGAACATCTTTAATTGCTTGGCTATGATTTCCGGTATAAATGTCTTTTACCAGTAGTCTGCTATATTAGGGAAAGAAACCCTGCAACACACTCTGCACTATGAAGGATCTCGAGTAGATATCAATATTGAACTCCAGAGACGAGGAAAGAACACAATTCTGGGCCCAAAACACCGGTCACTATTTCAAATCTCTAACATGTGGTTTCCCTCTTCCTAAAATCATTAATTGATATAAGACAGCTATTTCCTATCCAGCTTTTGCTTACCGACTCCTCCTTCTGCCTGCACAAGGCAAACCAAGCTCTGGGTCTTTGGGAAACTCAAGGTTGGTGTCTGGAGGCCTTCTGGAGAGGGGATTGTCGTTTTAATCCGAAGGGAAAGTATGAGGGGGTAGTAATATCATTCAATGGGCTGAGGTGTGGCAGATGGAGTTTTACTTAGATACATGTGAGGCTTTGCATTTTGGTGAAACAAACAAGGGCATGGCTTACGCAATTCATGCTGGGCTTTGGTAGGTATATAGAAAAGAGGGACCCAGGGGCACAGATATAATTCTTTGAAGTCTGTGGCGCAGGGTGTTTCAGATTACTTCAGTGTTCAGACCTTTGAGTTTAGAAGCTGAGCAGGCATGCTGAGATGGTGCAGGACATTGATAAAGCCTCTTCTGTAGTTCTGTGTGCAGTTCTGTTAGAGGAAGGAGATTGTTAAGCTGAAGGGGGTTCAGAAGAGATGACTTGAATGTCACCAGTAACACATCATCTTCTGCCTCGGGAGTCAACAAACACGCGGCATGAACATTGGATCCACTGAATTTAAAAATTCAATGGCCAACCCAGATCCCAGATCCAACCCCCAGACTCACATCTGCCCTCCTGAGGAGACCTAATGCCTATCTTCATTCCCACCGCTCCGTCCCACACTCCCCATTGATCTATCACTATCACCTCCTACCTTCGCTTACCTATTACTTACCTTTCCCCTAGCCTCATCCCATCACCTATTTTCTCTTAACCCTCTTTCCCCTCGCCTGTCCTGAAGAAGGGTTCTGCCTGAAACATCGACTCTCTTGCTTCTCGGATGTTGCCTGGCTTGCTGTGCAGTTTCCACCGCCATGTTTTACATACTCTGAATTATCAAACAGCTGCAGTCTCCATTATCTCTATGGTACAATTCCCTGTTAACATAACCATGCCGTTGTCCGTTACAACCGCACGTAGTCTTAGGGACATTTTCTTCTCTGATCATGGACGATAAAAGTTCTTTTAACGTTTTACTGATATTGTAATGCCTGACCAGTAGTTTAAAATCATACGTTTCAATTTATAAGCAGAGAAGCATGTGCATGTTTAAATAAACCTCTGGCATTGCTCCCATATCCAAGGCAGATTGAATGCTTACACATGATTGGTCTACCAGCCCGAACATTTGTTCCCTCTGTCACCTCCACATATCCCACCCAGAGTGTGTAATTTTTAATCATACGTTTTTTTTTAATTTTAATAAAAAGTATTGAATTGAAATGGGTTAACTGGAGATATTTGTTCAGGGACTGAGATTGATTCAGTCTCCGTGGATCCTAAATATGTCACTGGAGGGCTTTCCTCTTCTATTAATGTGGGAATCAGTTCAATGTGTTATCCCATAGTATTAGAGGGAGTATAGCCGACAGCACTAACAGCGATCAGCAGATCTCGAGAGAGGTGAAGGAGAGATCAGAATCTGAGAACATTAGACTGGAATGTTCCAACAATGGATCAGAATCTGAGAACATTAGACTGGAATGTTACAGCAATGGGCAGGAGTTTATCCGATGGTCTTTACTTGCTTTCTCAACCTTGGATCTCATTAGCATTGCGGTTCTATGGTGTACTGATGGTTATTCAAAATGGTTACTATCCCATCCTCATTACAGTTGATGTTCATGGTAAGTCATTCGATCTGTTCATTAAGCCAGGTAAGACTGAATTGCTGCTCATATTATTTAAAATTTAGAAAGGTGGACGTCAATATTTTCAATTCCAATGAAATATTCCATTCCTCACAAATTATAACGTGCAAATTACTCATGACAAATTGCTCACCAATATGCGATGAGGAACCAGACTCTTCTCAAACTCCATAATACTTCTAGCCCTGCACAGATCTACATTTCTATAACTTCCCCACTCACTAATTCTGTCCAATATCACCATCATGATATCCCCGTCTCCTCCTCAGCCTCAGTGCACCCTCTGAATAAACCATCAGTTGTGCCTTTGTTAAATCTGGGTACAACTTATCAAGTCCTTTCTAACCACATGTCATTTGCAGAACTTGCTCACTGCACCGATTCTGTCAGACAGGCAGACACTGCATGCTGCTTAAATCATTGATACATAATCTAGAAGCACAGAATAATGATCTGTTGATAACTCAAGAAGGAAATTGATGTAATTGAAGTGAAACCATCATCATTTGTGATTTAAAAAGGCCCATCTGCTTGCTCCCTGTCCTTCAGAGAAGTCAATGGTTATTCTTCCCCAGCCATGGCTGTGCAAACCCACATCAATGTGTTTTACTCTTTACTGTGCTGTGGAGCAGCTGAACCAGACACTCAGTTCAAGATCCGTATGACATGCTGGCCTTGTCAGGGCTGCACACATCCCGAGAGAGAAGAACTAAAGTTAGCTCCCTTCCTCTGCTTGTTTCCATTATTCCTACACTCCATTTCCATCCAGGTAGGTGACTATTCCCTATTTCAAGTGCAATCTTTCTGACTGAGTCTCTCGCCAAGAGTGATGTTCATCTCCACAGGCACCTTTGATGCTGGATTTACTGATGCTGACACACAGATGTAAGGAACTTTTAAATCCCACATCAATGGCAGTACATTGAGACGGAATGGGTTTTTATGTCATAATAAAGATACAGAGACCGTAAGTGTGGGAAAGGAATTATTGTGATCATCACTGAGAGTGTGGTTGAGGCAGTATTATGGACAGATTTGTTATCCTTAGAACGAATGATCTCATTGCTCTAGAGACAGCGTCAAGGAATTTCACCAGAATAATCCCTGATCTGATGGTAAAAGAGGAGTGAGTAATGGTTAATCTGTAGCATTGTCAGAGAAAAAGAACCTTGATGGTGATGGGCAATCACCAATTATGTTCTACACAGACACTAAGAAGGTGATAAATTCCATGGCTTGTATTTTTTATTTTACTCGGGAAGCATGATTCTGGATATTCAAGTGCCTCTGAGGATAAAACCTTCAGTCAAAACCTGCCTTGATATCGGGGTCAATGCATCTTACCCAAGCAGGTCAGTTAATTGTTAAGACGTGATGGCGTCTATGTGGAGAGCGTTTTCTTCTCATAGAGAGTAGTGAATGTCAGGAATTCTCAGGTATAGAAAGTTAGGGGAGCTAGGTCACTGCAAGTATTTAAACAGGAGGTAAATGGATTTTTAACCTGTCAGAGAGCAGAGGGGAGGGAGGAATTGGGCATTAAAGATGAGTTAATGCCATTCAATTATGCTGACACGTTTCTCAACCCCATTCTCCTGCTTTCTCCCTGTAACCCTTGATCTCTTTGATACTCCAGAAGCTAACTATCTCTATCTTAAATATACTCAATGATCTGACCACCACTCCCTTCTGTGAAAATGAATTCCATAGGTTTTCCACTCTCTGGTTGAAGACATTTTCCCTTAACTCCTTTCTAAAATGATCGCATACAATGGCGTGAGCATCGGAATTGTCTACTCCTTTTTCTTATGCTCTCATATTCTGACATTGGAAAGTAAATTGTTTTAATTTACCCATAAGTGCTGTTATTGAATGTTGAGGAAAGTGACAGAAAAGTATCTGGTGAGCCATCTCTTGGCGAGATATGGACCCGATATTCACAATGAATCTAGGTCTACAACAGGACCAACAAATGAAGCACCAGTTGCAGCGAGGAGACACTCTGTAAAGAGGTGAGAGGCCTATTTTGTATACAGCCAAGATTTCCCATCACATTTTCCAATCCACACCAAATCACCCAGTGTTGAGGGACTGAATGATATCCTGTAATACTGTGGACCAGATATTTGGAGCAAGTGGTCTCTATCTACTCCTGTTCTGGTGGTGTTAAGGACTGAATGGAACATAGGAACATAGGACGAGGAGCAGCAGTGGGTAATTAGACACTTTGTCATTGCTCGAGCAGACAATAAGATCATGGCTGATCTGATTGTGGTCTGCGCAGCACTTTTCTGTCTGTCCACAATTTCCCTCCATTCACATGTCTGTCAAATGTTGCAAAACACAACTTTGAATAAATGCAAGCACCCACACACAATACTAGGATACTGCACAAAGCCAAAGTACACAGGCAGCACAATTCTGGAAGGCACCAGGCAGTGGTCTAACAGTCTTGTTCCCATCCAATTAATTTTGCTGCAGTTCATCATTTTTTATTTATTCATGGAATGTGGGTGTTGTTGATAGGCCAACATTTATGGGCCATGTTTAATTAGACTGGAAGTAGTGGAGTTGAGTTGCCATCTTGGGAATAGACTTCTAGGGAAGAGAATTCCCATTTGAACAGCCCCGTGAGAATTTCTCATTCCTGCTCAGACCAATGTTGGAGGGTCACTGCTTCCTTTTCCAGCACCACCTTTCCACTGGTTACAACAAATTTGAAGTGTAACCTAGGTCATTTTCTTGAAAAATGTGAGACACAGAGTCACATACATACAGACACATGCAAAATCGCACATGTCTGAAGATGATAAAGAATAAGGAATGGTTTCCAGAGTTTCATAGTATTTGAACTCATATCAAATGGAAAAGAGATAATGTGTCCAAACTGCTATTCTGTCTCCGACGTTATTCTACTCAAACAAGCTGTTGGTCTGAGACTTCTTCCTGGACCAGTTGGATTTGGCAGAATTTCCTTTCCTTCAAGCAGTGGAGCGATTCCCAAGAATCCTCAATAGGAATCCTCCACGCTTGTTAAATATGACTCAGGGATTTTTAAATCTCACACTATGCTCTCAGGAGGGACAAAGTACGAGAACGGGAGCATCAGACCACAGCTTACGACCATAAGATCATCGAATATAGGAACAGAAATGAGGTCATTGAGCCCATCAAGTCTGATCCGCCATTCAATTATGCTGACAAGTTTCTCAACCCCATTCTCCTGCTTTCTCCTTGTAACCCTTGATCTCTTTGATACTCCAGAAGCTAACTATCTCTATCTTAAATATACTCAATGATCTGACCACCACTGCCTTCTGTGAAAATGAATTCCATAGGTTCTCCACTCTCTGGCTGAAGACATTTCCCCTTACCTCCGTTCTAAAATGATTTCCCTTTACTCTAAGGTTGTATCCTTGGGTCCTAGAATCTCCTACCAATGAAAGTCTTCTCAATATCCACACTGTGCAGGCCATTCAGTATTCTGTATGTTTCAATTAGACCCATTCAGATCCCTCTGAACTCCATCAAGAAGAGACCCAGAGTCTTCAACATTCTCATATGTTAGGCTTTTCAATCCTGGGACCATTCTCGTGTACCTGCTGTGAACCCATTCCAAGGTCAGCACATCCATCCTGAGACATAGGGCTCAAAACAGCGCATAATACTCCACGTGTGGTCTGACCAGAGCCTTATAGAGCCTTAGAAGTGCATCCCTGCTTTTACCTTCAAATCCTTTCAAAATAAATTCCATCACTGCATTTGCCTTCCGAATCACTGACTCAATCTGCAAGTTTACGTTGAGAGAAGCCTGGAGTAGAACTCCCAAGTCCCTTTGCACTTCAGACATCTGAATTTTCTCGGCAGTCCATGTTTTTATTCTTCCTACCAAAGTGCATGTTCCCACATTTTCCCAGTTTGTACTCCATCTGCCACTTCTTTGCCCATTATCCTAACCTACCCACATCCTTCTTAAGCCTCCATGCCTCTTCGACGTTACCTGTTCCTATACCTATCTTTGTATCACCTTCAAACCTAACCAGAATGCCTTCAGCTCCTTCATCTGGATGGTGAATGTATAAAATGAAACGTTGTGCTCCCGACACTGAGCCTTATGGAACACCACTTGTCACTGGCTGTCATCCTGAGAAGGACACTATTATCGACGCTCTCTGCTTCCTGCCAGACAGCCAAATTTCTATCCATGCTAGCACTTTGCCTCTAATACCATGGGCCCTTACCTTACTCTGTAGCCATTGTCAAAGACCTTCTGGAAGTCCAGGTGAATGACATCCATTGGCTCTCCTTGTTCTAAGCTGCTCGTAATGTCCTCAAGGTTTGCTCGCAGGTTTTCCAGGAACGATCTCCCCTTGATGAAACCATGCTAACTTTGTCCTACTTTACCATGCACATCCAAGTATTCAGAAATCTCATCCTTCACAATGCATTCCAGGATCTTACGTAGAGCCAAGTTGTGACTAGTCAGTCTGTGATTTTCCGTTTTTTGCTTTATTCACTTTTTAAACAGGGGTATCATGTTCGCGATTTTGCAGTCCACTGGGAATCTCCCTGATTCGAGACATTCCTGAAAGATCACCGCCAACGCCTCCCCTGTCTCATCAGCTATCTGCCTTAAAAATCTGGAGTGGAGTCCATCTGCTCCAGGTGATTTAGTTACCTTCAGGCCACTCAGTTTTTCCAGCACCTTCTCCTAGGTGATGCCCACCTTACTCAGGTCTGTCCACTATGTCTTTTCAATGTTTGGGATATTACTCGTGTTTTCAACCGTGAAGACTGACACAAAGTATTTTTTCAGCTCCTCAGCCATTTCGTTGTTCCATATTACTATTGCTCATGTGTCAATTTCTAGCGATCAGATGCGCATTTTTGTCTCTCATTTGCCCTTTCCATACAGAAAGAAGCTCTTACAGTCTTTTTTTATATTTAATTTTTTCACTCCTTACTTGTGTTATTTTCTTTGCTCTCTGTTCGTCTTTACAGATGTTACGACATGGTGGTGAACGCCTCTATTAATTAAATCAAACACCCAGGAAAGTTCAACTCACCTCAAAATCTGTTAGAATATGAATGATAGACAACTCCCAAATTCCAATATTTAAAGAAAATAACGCCAATTTATTTTTAACTGTAAAAGTGAACATTACACCACAACTATTTATAACTTTATCCAGCCCCCCCCCCCAGCACACAACTGCCCCCAACTCTATAACAATATGCTGTTTCAATTAGACACTTATGAAGATTACATTAACTTAATTTCACAACCACACAGCCACTGCCGTCCTCTGTGATGTTACTCTTCTTGCTGCTGAATTCCCTGGGTCGTCGTATTTCTGTTTACTGTGAATATGTTTTATATGAAAAAATATGTATGATTAGTGAGTATTTCCTAATTTCTTGCGGAGCAAGATCGTTGATGCCCAGTCTTCTTCCGTCTCGATGGCATCTGCTGCCTCCCCAATTTTCAAAATGTTCGCATTTTATGGTCCCCAGCATCAAATTGTCTCACTGGTTCAATGATGGCAAAACAATAAATTTAATATCGATTTGCTTTCATTGACAGAGAGTGAAGGAATGAGGGTGTTGCATGCAAAGGTGAGAGTGGGGTAGCAAGATCCTTGTTCGGGGGCAGGTGCTGTAACAGATATACGGAGAGTGTGAGGGAGTAGAGAGAATAGGGAGACATTTGTCCTGGCAGAGCGGGGAAGGTTATTGATGCTTGTCCTGTATTGATGGGGTGAGCCTCCCCAATGTCTTGTCCACGTCTATCACTAATAACAACACAGAGCACATCCCTCAGTTTCTTCAGAATATGTTTGCGTGGATCTTGCAAACAACAAGGAGGAAGAAACATTCGTGCCTTTCATATCTAAACCAAAACTGTTGTGCATCCGATTGTCTGGAAATTAGATATGCAAATATCGTGGGTGCTGCAGTAATATTGGATGATCGAAAATTGCATCTTAACTGTGTTAACTAAATGATTGCTCGTGCTGTGACAAATAAATTCCATAAATGTATACGAAGTAGGCTGAAGGGTATGTTGTGAACCAAAGTAGAGAGCAAGTTATTTTGAGCGTGGTGTTGTGTGGTCAGAAGGACTAATTACTTACCGTGCTCTGAGGCAGCTATTGGGCAATCGTGACATTAATATGTTGCATTTTACACGGCGCCTGCAAGCAATATAGAATGTTTGAACATTACACTCAAATATCATGGAAACCCGAAGGCTAGAGGGTCAAGTGAATTGGAAAAATCCAATATGACATTTAGTGTGAGACAAACAATGGTTGTCAGTGATAGAAATACTGTAAGGTCTGAAAAATGCGTACATATCACTAAGTTACAAAGGGACTCATTGATGGTTTACGTAAGAAATTAATGATTGCATAAAATCTAAGGAAGCAGCTTCAGAAGGATTCCAGATATTGTGCAAACCTGAACATACAGAGAGATTTTTCTTTTCTGAAAATAAGGACAAAGAAAGGACAAGGAAATCAAAAAGAACATGAATACAAACAAACAGGAAACACACAGGCTGCTTAAATCTCCGATCCATATACCAAAGAATACAAAAGTAAGGCGAAATGTGGAAATTTGTACGATATAGGAGAATTTATTGTGGGGAACAAGGAAATGGCAGAGAAACTAACCAGCTACTTTGCATCTGTCTTCATGGAGAAAACGCCAGGAAATCTCTGTGTTAAGCAAGTAATCACCTGGGACTTGTGGAACTAAAGAAATAAAGTCAATTCATATCAGCACCAAGGTAGTACTTAAAAATTGAGCTCGATTGATCATTGCTCAGTCTGATGGGTCAGATATACTTCATATCAAGATGTCAGAAATAAAACAGCATATTAATTGAACTGTGGGTGACTGTGTTTTATTTTACTGTAGATCCTGCAATGGCCATAGACAATGTAGAGAACTGAAAGGTAGTAAACATGATCCATCTATGTACACAGGGAAGAAGTGATAATGTGGAGAAATGCAGACCAATTAATTTGACATATGTAGGGAAACAGTTAGAATACATTATATGTGAAGTGATATAGGGTAGGTAGAAATGAGCAGCAAAATTGCAGAGAATCACATTGCATTTCTGACAGAGAAATCAAGCAAGACAAACTTATTTGAAGTTATTTCTTGCAGCATAGACCACGGACAACCAGTGGAAGTAGTGTATTTGGATCTTCAGAAGTCTGGCCGGGAAAAACTTCTGGCTGTAACAGCTGCTCCTTTTTTGAGGTATTTTAGGTGTTGAAGGTGATTTACCCGAATTCCAGGAGAAGCAATTTCTGTTTTGTATGCTGTTGCATTGATTTGGAACTTTGGGGAAAAAATGTCAAAGCAATAGCAGTTTTAAGAGGGAAAAGAACAGACAAAGGAAGCATATGGTGAGGGGAAGCAACTGACAGGATAGCGTATCTGCACAGTTTGCTGTTTGAATTCAGTATCGGTGGATATCGGAGTGCATCTAGAAAAATTAAGAAACAGTGAAATTTACAACTGATTTGGAAGACCGGTTGGGCAAAGTCCCCAGCCAGATAAGTGAATTGTATTAACTGTGTCCTACAGAAAGTCTGCAGAAGTGAGTAGAGCGGGTTCTTCTTTAATTATATGTTTTTTTGAGATATGTCCCTTGATTAATCATAAAATATAAGCCATAAATAGTAATTTAACCTGGGGCAGTGTTTTGTAGAGGATTAAGACAGTTTTGTTTTTCTGGGTCTGTAGATTGTGAAGGAGCACAAATGGCCTTCGTAAAATCATATTCGCTTCTTGTCAGATGTGGGAGTTTAAAGAGGATTTAAGGGTTACTGCGGATTATATCTGCAATAAATGCTTCTAGTTGTGAAGCCTATCAGATTGAATGGATCGGTTGGAGAGACAGTTAGAGACAACGAAAAATTTGTAACAGCAACAGTATGTGATGGATGACAGGTAAAGGAAGGGGGGAAAGTCTCAGATGCAGTCACATAGATGGGTTAACTCCAAGAAACGTAAGAGAGGTAAGCAGCTAGTGCAGGAGTCTTCTGGGGCTGTCCCCATTTTAAGCAAGTATGCTGTTTTGGAAAATGTAGGGGGTAATGGATTCACAGGGGAACATAGCACGAACAGGCAAGTTTCTGGTATTGAGACTTGCTCTAATGTAACAAGGGGTACGTCGGATTCCATGAGGTCAATTGAGTTAGGTGTCTCCCTAGTCTGAGGTACAGGCAGACGTTTCTGTGAGCAGAGAAAAAACAGAATGGTGTGTTGCTTTCCTGGTGCCAATATCAAGGATGTCTCAGAAAGGGTGTAGAATATTCTTACGGGAGAGAGGGGCCAGCAAGAGGTAATTGTCCAAATTGGAAGCAACGATATAGGAAGGGAAGATTTTGAGATTCTGGACGGAGATTGCAGGGTGTTAGGCAGAAATTTAAAATGGAGGTTGTCGAGAGTTGTTATATCTGGTTTATTCCCGGCGCTGCGAGCTAGTGAGAGCAGGAATAGAGGGATAGATCAGATAAATGCATGGCTCTGGAGCTGGTGTTTGAGGGAAGGATTTGCATTTTTGGATCATTGGAATCTCTTTCGGAGTAGAAGGGACCTATACCAGAAGGACAGATTGCACCTAAATTGGAAGGGGGCGAATATACTGGCAGGGAGATTTGCTTGAGCTGTTCACGAGTGTTTAATCTCGTAAAAGGGGGGGGGGGGGGGGGAGGGTGGCCAGGGAGATAGTGAGGAAATAGATCAATCTGACATTGGTACAACTAAGAAAAGAAACGAATTCAACAGTCAGGGCATGCAGGGACAATGTAGGACTAATAAAGTAAACTGCATTATTTCAATGCAAGGGCCTAACAGGGAAGGCAGATGAACTCAGGGCATGGTTAGGAACATGGGACTGGGCTATCATAGCAATTACAGAAACATGGCTCAGGAATGGGCAGGACTGGCAGCTAAATATTCCAGGATACAAATGCTTTAGGAAAGATAGAAAGGAACGCAGAAGGCAGAACGGGATGATCACCTTATTGAGATTGTATTATAGACCCCCTACTAGTCAGAGGGAAATTGAGAAACAAACTTGTAAGGTGATCTCAGCTATCTGTAAGAAAGTAGGGTGATTATCGTAGGTGATTTTAACTTTCCAAACATAGCGTTAAGGGTCTGACATAGCGTTAAGTGTCTAGATGGAGAGCAATTAGTTAAGTGTGTACAAGAAAAAAAAATCTGATTCCGTATGTGGACGAACGAAATAGAGAAGGTGCAAAACTTGACCCACCCGTGGAAAATAAGGCAGGGCAGGTGACTGAGATGTCAGTGAAGGTGCACGTTGGGGCCAGCTACCATAATTGTGGTAGATGTAAAATAATTATGGAAAAGGGTAGACCAGATCTAAAAGTTGAAGTACTAAATTGGAGAAAGACAAATTTTGACGGTATTAGGCAAGAACTTTCAAAACCTGACAGGGGGGCAGATATTCACAGGTAAACTATGGCTGGAAAATGGGAAGCCTTCAGAAATGAGATAACAAGAATCCAGAGAAAGTATATTCCTGTTAGGATGAAAGGAAAGGCTGGTAGGTATAAGGAATGCTGGATGACGAAAGGGTTTAGTTAATAAAAAGAAGGAAGCATATGTCAGATATAGACAGTTTATATCGAGCGAATCCTTAGAAGAATATAAAGGCAGTAGGAGTATACTTAAGAGGGAAATCAGGAGATCAAAACGGGGACATGAGATAGCTGTGGCAAGGAGAATTAAGGAGAATCCAAAGGGGTTTTACGAATACATTAATGATAAAATCATATCTAGGGAGAGAATAGGGTCCCTCCAAGATCAGCAAGGCGGCCTTTGTGTGGAGCTGCAGAAAGTGGGGGAGATACTAAACGAGTATTTTGCATCAGTATTTACTGTGGAAACGGATATGGACGATATAGAATATCAGGAAATAGATGGTTACACGATGGAAAATGTCCATATTACAGAGGAGGAAGTGCTGGATGTATTGAAACGGGTAAAGGTGGATAATTCCCCGGGACCTGATCAGGTGTACCATAGAACTCTGTGGTAAACTAGAGAAGTGATTGCTGGGCTTCTTGCTGAGATATTTTGACCGTCGATAGTCACAGGAGAGGTGCTAGAAGACTGAAGTTTGGCAAACGTGGTGCCACTGTTTAAGAAGGGTGGTACAGAAAAGCCATGGAACTATAGGCCAGTGAGGCTGACGTCGGTAGTGGGCAAGTTGTTGAAGGAAATCCTGAAGGACAGGATGTGCATGCATTTGGAAAGACAAAGACTGATTTGGGATAGTCAACATGGTTTCGTGCGTGGGAAATCATATCTCACAATCTTGATTGAGTTCTTTGAAGAAGTAAGGAAGAGGATTGATGAGGGAAGAGCAGTAGATGTGATCTATTTGGACTTCAGTAACGCGTTCGAAAGATTCTCCATGGGAGACTGATTAGCAAGGTTAGATCTCATGGAATACAGGGAGAAGTAGCCATTTGGATACAGAACTGGCTCAAAGATTGAAAACAGGGGATGGAGGTGGAGGGATGTTTTTCAGACTGGAGGTCTGTGACCAGTGTAGTACCATAAAGATCAGTGCTGGGTTCTCCTTTTTTGTCATTTACATAAATGATTTGGCTGCGAGCGTTAAAGGTATCGTTAGTAAGTTTGCAGTTGACACCCAAATTGGAGGTGTCGTGGAGAGCGAAGAAGGTTACCTCAGATTACAACAGATTCTTGATCAGATAGGCCAATGTGCTGAGAAGTGGCAGATGGAGAATAATTCAGATAAATGCGAGATGCTGCATTTTGGGAAAGCAAATTTTAGCAGGAGTTATGCACTGAATGGTAAGGTCCTGGGGAGTGTTGAGAACAAAGAGACCTTGGAGTGCAGGTTCATAGCTACTTGAAAGTGGAGTCGCAGGTAGATAGGATAGTTAAGGTGGCATTTGTTATACTTTCCTTTATTGGTTAGAGTATTGGGTGTTGGAGTTGGGTGGTCATGTTGTGGCTGTACGGCACATTGGTTAGGCCACTGTTGGAATATTGCGTGCAATTCTGGTCTCCTTCCTATCGGAAATATGTTGTGAAACTTGAAAGAGTTCAGGGAGGATTTACAAGAATGTTGGCCAGGGTGAGAGGATTTGGGCTATAAGGAGAGGCTGTACAGGCTGGGACTAGTTTCCCTTGAGCGTCAGAGGCTGAGGGGTGACCTTTTCGAGATGTACAAAATTATGAGGGGCATGGATAGGGTAAATAGACAAAGTTTTTTCCTGGGTTCCGGGATTCCAGAACTAAAGGGCATAGGTTTAGGGTGAGAGGGGAAAGATGTTGGGTGGCACGGTGGCACAGTGGTTAGCACTGCTGCTTCACAATTCCTGCCATAGGCGACTCTCTGTGTAGAGTTTGCACATTTTCTCCGTGTCTTCGTGGGTTTCCTCCCACAATCCAGAAATGTGCAGGTTAGGTAAATTGGCTATGCTAATTTAGCCATAGAGTTAGGAGAAGGGGAATGGGTCTGGATGGGTTGCTCTTCAGCGGGTCGGTGTGGATTTGTTTCCACACTGTAAGTAATCTGATCTAAATGTAAAAGAGATCTAAGAGGCAACGTTTTCACACAGACAGTGGTACATGTATGGAATGAGCTGCCAGAGGATGTGGTGGAGGCTGGTACAATTGCAGCATTTAAAAGGCATTTGGATGGTTAAATTAATAGGAAGGGTGTGGAGGGATATAGGCCGTGTGCGGGCAGGTGAGACTAGATTGGGTTGGGATATCTGCTAGACATGGACGGATTGGACTAAAGGGTCTGTTTTCATACTGTACATCTCTTTGACTCTATAACGCACACAGTGAGTTCGTAAATGCAATTAGTTTGAATGGTAATTGGAGGAATATGTGTAATTGGAAAGTTAAAGTTAGGTTGGATTTTGTTTAAGGGAATCGGAATATAGAGGTAAAGACATCATGAAGCAGTTGCACAGAGTGTTGGTTAGATTGTACCTGAGTTATTGAGTGCACTGTTGGTGACCTCATCTAGAAAGAGTACACTGATCATAGAGGACGTGCAATGGACATTCTCCAGATTAATTCCTGAGATGACAAGAGTTTCTGATGGGGAGATTTGTCTTGTGACCTCTCCAGTTTCAAAGCATGAGAGATGATCGCAGTAAATTTCAAAAATCTATGATACATGTGATGAGGTGGAAATAAACAGGATGTTTCTCTAGCTGTCTACTCTATATTTAAGGCAAATGATGACAGGATGAGGGATATGCCATTTAAGACCATAATAAGTAGGAATTTCTTCCCTCGGAGGGGACTAACTAACACAGGGGCGTGGAAGCCTTTTGGCAGGGCAAGATTAAGGAGAATCCCCAGATATTCTTCACGTATATCAAGTGGAACAGAACAACCAGGGAACATGTAGGGCCTATTAGGGACTTGCCAGGTTGTATCCAAACTCAACTTCATGGTAGAAGGCTGTTTTTGTGACTGGAACCCAATTTCCCCAGTTGCACCGCAAAGATCAATGCTGTGTCCCTTATTATTTGTGGTATTCATAACTGATGTCAATGTGAATTGGGTAGGGGGAGTGTGATAAGTAAGTTTGTGTTTCTGTCACAAAGATTGGCCGGGTGGTTGGCACTGAGGCGGAAGGTCTTATGTTACAGGAATATACAGATGGAATGGTCAGATGGTCAGATCAATGGCAGATGGAATGTAACCCTGATAAATATGAGGTGATACACTTTGGAAGATGGAACCAGACAGGGGAGTACTCAATGAATGGCAGCACACTAGGAAGCTCAGAGCGTGCTTCTCCACACATCCCTGAATGTGACTGGAAGTGATAATTGAAGAGTTCAGCATGACTGTAGATAAAGCCTTTATTCATTGACCCAAAGATTATCCGAGTTTTATATAGCACTTTGGTAAGGCCAAATGAAATATTGTGTGCAGTTCTGGGAGCCACATTAAAGGAAGGATGTGATTGCACTGGATGAGGTGCGGAGGAGATTCACCAGTATGTTCCCTGGGATGGAGCATATGAGCTGTGGAGAGAGGCTGGCTAAGCTCGAGTTGTTTATTTTGGAGCAGAGGAAGTTGAGTGGATAAGTAATTCAGGTTTAAGATTGCAAGGGGCATGGACAGGGTGAATAGACAACAGCTGTTCTTTTGATTCAAAGTTTCAGATCCTTACAGTCTGAAACCAGCAAATGGGGAATGGAGAAAAGAGAAACATGACACAACTACTTCACTTCTGCCTTCACAGAAAAATACATAAACAAAGTCTTCCCAGCAATAGGAGAAAACCTGAGTCTGAGGAGAAAATGATATTGAATGAAATTAGTAAATAAACTAATTTGGTGAAATTATTGGAACCGAAAATAATGGGCATAGAAAAAATCAACACACATTGATGAAATGGGAAACATATCTGAGAAACTGACTGCTAGATTAATTGCAGAAAAAAAAACAATAGAGGCACTGAACTTGGATTTTCAGCAAGAATTTTAATAGAGTCCCAAGCCGAGTGTGCATAGTAAAAGCACATGGGATAGGGGCTAATATATGGACATGGTGTTAAAATGGGAGTGTTGACAGGAAACAATGAGTAGGAATAAATGGATAGTTTTCAGTTTGTAAGGCTCATGAGGCATCGCAATGATTGGTGCCAGGTCACCAGATATTCACAATCCATCTCAAACATCTCGTTGAGGGAATCAAATGCAAAGTTTCCAAGTCTGCTGACGTAACTAGGATTTTGAAATCTGAGGAGGACGTGGAAAAAACTTCAAGGTGATTGAAACAAATGGAGTGAATGATTAAATATGTGGCAGATAAAGAGCAGTGTGGATATATGTGATGTTGTCTACTTTGTTGGGAAACACTAAAACACCAGCCAACCATTGGAAAAGGGAGTGTTTGAGAAATGTCGATCTATAAAGGGAACTGCACTTTTCTTCTGTTATTGTTTGGACAGACCTCTGAGTTCCATGCAGGGCAATGAGTTCTGAAGACAGAAGCCAAAACAGGGAATACAATGGCATGCTGACCAGTTTATGCAGACCCACCATGTGGGGAGCTGTAACATTGAAAATGATCTGGGATCTCCCTGCACACCAGTCACTGAAAGCAAGATTGCAGGAGCAGAAAGCAGTCAGGAAGATAAATGGGGTTTTGACCCTCATTTCAAGTGGACTTGAGTCCAGGAGTAAGGGTGTCTCAGTGCAGCTGTACAGGCTCTTGGTGAGACCTTAGCTCCAACATTGTGCAGTATTGTGTGCAGTTTTGGTCTCCGAATCTAATAAAGGACAAACCTGACACTGAGGGAATGCAGTGAAGGATAACCAGACTGATCCCTGGGATGACAGACTTTTTGTGGAGCAGAGTTTGGGGCGACTGAGCCTGTATTCCATGGGGTTTAGGAAAATGAGTGGAGATCTCAGAGGAATATAAAAACACTGACAGGGTTCGATAGATTGGAAAAGGTGATGATAATTACCCTGGCTGGGACGCCTAAAACAAGGAGCCACAGTGTCAGGTACAGACAGGTCACATTGCATTTAGATAAGGATAATTGTCTGCACTCAGAGACTGGTGAACCTGGGAATTCTCTCTCACATCAGGCTTTGGACTACAAAGCACTAAAGACTAATAAGGATGTCCAGACACCGAAAGGATGGGGGAGAGAGCAGGAGTATGGTGTAGAAATAAAGGGTCAGCCATCATTATATTGAATTGGATAGCAAACTCGACAGACCAAAGGGACTACTGTAGTTCCTATTTTATAGCTTCACAAGGTTAATCACATTAAGTGATGCGTACAGTATGTGGGGAAAGTGCATTGAGGAGATGTTCAGACATTAACTCGAATGGGGAAGGCTCAATGTGCTCTATGGCCTCTTCCATTCTCGATGTTTCTGAGCGGTCTGTGGGAAAGCTCTGTAAATTTTGGCACAAGTTCGCAGATGTTAGGAACCAGGTGTGTGAAGGGTCAACAAGACTGTGTTTCCCGTTCCCTTTTCACTACTGAGGCTGAGGCTGGATGTTCTGTCCGGGTTTGTCCTTTAAGACCTCGGAGCAGTTTGATACAATAGAGTGTCTTGGTTGGCCTTTTCAGAGACCATTAAAGAGTTTATCACATCTTTGTATGTCTGGTGTCACATTTAGGCCAGACCATTTAAGAATGGGAGATTCACTTCCTGAAAGTACATTTGAAAAGCAAATTGGTGTTTCCAATCGACATTGACTTCAAGGTCACCGTTACTGACACCACATTTAAGATGTCGATATTTTATTAATTGTTTTTAACTTCCACCAGCTGCCAGAGCATCAGCCTGGTCTGGACTATTAATCCAGTGACTTTTCCAAAACAGCATCATCTCCACATGGGGACCTATTTGAAACCACACTGAGTAAGTTACGTCTGGGCTGCTTGATAGCTCTGTCAAAAAGAACTCCCAATTTGACTATCATGATGAGACTGAGGGGGTTGTAATTGATCATATTGTAATTATTCCCCGCTTAGGAACTGGACATAGCTGAGTCATTTTCCACATTGCCAGAGAGATGTCAGAGTTAGAGCTGGAAGGAAACAGCTTCCGCAGGGACTTGTGCAGCACAAGTCTTCAGTCCTATTGCAGGAATGGGGTCAGGGCCCATTGCCTTTGTCGCATCTACTGTGTTCAGCTGTTTCGTCATGTGAACGAATCGGTTGAAGATTGGCATTTGTGATTCTGTGGGCATCATGATTACGGTGAGTTGAATCATCGACTCAACACCCCTGGCTACGATGGTACTTATGCTATTTCCTTGTCTTTTACACTGATGTGCAGAGCTGATCCATTGATGGAATGGGAAAAATTGTTGGGCCCACTCCAACAGTTGTTTAATCGTCTATCACGAGTTTTGGCCGGATGTGGCAGGCTACAGACGTTTCATCTGGTTGTTTTGACCTTGTTACAATTTCTCTCTCTCAATCATATGATTTGGTTTCATTTCATTTGATAGATTCATTGTCGCATTTATCTAAGTAGAGTGAAAAACTTTGTTTATACACAGTTCTGGTAGATCATAGTGAGAGTTGGAGCTGCCATTTTTTAGAGACTAGGAGTGGCCGAAATTTAAAAGTATACTTCAGCTGTCTATTTTTGAAAAGCCACAAAATAGCCAGAAATTAAAATAGATTGCTTCAGCATTGGTGAAAAAAGGGCCTTTGAGAAGGAAATAATTCCAAAGCCAAAGAAAGGATAATCTGATTCGCAAGATTCTGAAACATGACAACATAGTGATAAAGAAGGTTCTTTTTTTTTAAAAAAAATGATGATTCGTAACAGAACGCAGATGAAATAATGAAATTGTAGCACAAAAAGCCTGAAGAATCACTACAAAAGGTAACTTATTCTGATCTCAGTAAGGATTCTTTTCATCCACAAAAATAGCAACTCAACTTAACTTTCAGAATCTAGCTGCGCCTTTGAAACTATTTACAATAGTAATTAGTTCTAGCTAAATATTTGGTAAATAATCATGGACACAGATTTCAACGTAATTATAAAACCTTAAAGAGACGCCTGGCTTGTCTTGTCTAATTCGCTAAGAAAAAGGTTAACCGTAGAAATAATAATAATATTACGAATTCTGTATCAGAATCAACTTTTTAATGTAAAATGTGAGAACGGAATTTGATAAGAGATAGCCTGCCCATTGGAGAATAGAATTCATGCAACCCTTCAAAATAAACAATGAGGGGAATGACTAAAAGGAGAACAGCGACTATATTTATAGAAAAAACCCAAGGCCTAGAGATAACAACAATGGTTAAACATCCGAAACAAATAAGAACCTCGGGCTGTCCCTGGGAGCGTCCATCATTGATCAGTTGTTTTACAAGATTAGTTCTGCAGAAGGGAGTGGAGGGTACACTGACAAAGTTGTATATGATCATTGCAACACAGAACGTATACAAATACTGTCTTTTTTAATGTAAACTCGAAGTGTGTCATTGATTTGTCTTCTGATCTGAGCTAAAGATTAAGGAAACGATTGTCTTCTCATGTCAAAGCCACATTCGAGAAAGATCCTTTGGTATTCTCCCAGCATTAACCATGTTTTACTTGAATTAAAGTCCATTCCGTGCCTGTGTCCTGTCTGCCTCCAGAGTCTTTGTCCCGAGCTGGGAATCTCGCTCCTACAATAAGCAAGGACATACAGATCATAGGGTAAAGGAAAACCTTAGACTGAGGCATGCAGGCTACACCAGAAAGGGCATGCAATAGGCAACATCAATGTGAGCAAGATCAGCATTATTTGAAGTTAGAGAGTCCATTCCTCAGTTTAATAATGGGCTGGGAAGATACTGTTCATGAGCCGCTGGTTTGTGTGTTCAAGATTCTGTATTGTCTGCCTGATGGAAGAGATTGTAGGAGATCCAGGGTACGATGTGCCTTTGGTAATGTTGTCAGACTTTCCACGGCAACTGAGATGTGCAAATGGAGACAATGGATAGGACGTTGGTTTCCGTGATGGCATGGGCTGTGCACACAACCTTCTGTCATTTCTCTTACTGTCCTGGACAGGGTTGTGGCCACACCAGGTCATTATGCACCCAGATAGTTTGCTGTCAGTGGTGCATTTGTAGACATTGGATGAGGGTCCTTGTGGACATGTCAAATGTCCTGAGCTGCCAGAGAAAGAAGAGGCGTTGCTGTGCCATCTCGGCTGTCACATCTACATGGGAGGTCCGTTATCGTCACTACAAGCAACTTAATGCTTTCCACCCTTTCAACTTCAGTTCCATTGATGCAGATGGGGGCGTGTTCTCCTCATTTCTTTCTGAAGTCATTAATCAGGCTAACTTGTAACTCTGAAGCATCCGAACTGAGCCTTCACGTTTCATCTTTACATAAGCCTCCTTCTTCCTCTTGACAAGAGATTCAACTGCTTCAGTAAGCCACAGCAGCCTCACTCGACCACTTCCTCCTTTCCTGACATGTATAAACTTATCAAGGACACACAGTAGCTGTTGTTTGAAAAAGCTCCACACTAAAATTGTACCCATCTTCTACAGTTTCCTTCCCCGTCCTATGCATCCTAAAACCTTTCCTAATCGCATCATAGTTGCCTTTCCCCCAGCTATAACTCTTGCCCTGCGGTATACATCTGTCCCTTTCCATCACTAAGGTAAACATAACTGAATTGAGGTCACTATCAGCAAAGTATTCACCTACCTCCAAATCTAACACCTGGTCTGGTTCATTACCCAGTACCAAATCCAATTTGGCCTCGGCCCTTGTTGGCCTATCTACATACTGTGTCAGGAAACCATTCTGCACACATTGGACAAAAACTGACCCATATAAAGTAATTGAACTGCAGCATTTCCAATCAATATTTGGAAAGTTAAATTCTGCCATAACAGCTACTCTGTTATTTTTGCTCCTATCCAGTATCATCTTTGTAATCCTTTCCTCGACATCTCTGAAACTTTTCAGACGGCAATAGAGAACTTTCAGCAGAGTGACCGCTCCATTTTTGTTTCTAACCTCTTCCCATACGACCTCACTAAACGACTCCTTATCAAGCATCCTTTCTACCAACGTAATGTTGTCTTTGATTTTCAATGCCACCACATCCTCCCCCACCACAAACCCAACCCCAGCCCCACTTTTAGTATCTTCCTTTTTCTTATTGAAGCATCTAAACCCACCCTACAACGATCAGTCTTGTCCCTGCTCTATCTATTTCTCTAAAATGGCGAAAACATCAAGCTGTACAACTGCACAATTTGTAAACAGGGATGTTAAACGAGGATGAGTTGGATAGATCAGAAGACAGCATGAGGGGAGATAGACAGGAACGGACAGAAAATGGAAGTTTTATTTAGAAAGTCTCACGGACTGCAAGGTCTTTATCTATTGCCATACCGTTTGAGCACTGTGCGGATACTGGCTGTGGTCCCAGAGCAGTTATCGCCAATAATATCACAGAGCTGTGTTGCTGACAGTTAAACAGAGTCCAAAAGGCCAAGTGATTATTTTTTCTCTACAGTGAGAAGGTGATTTAATTTATATAGACTGGGTGAACAGCAGCAGGAACTGAGAACTCCCTCAATACTGAGATACTGCGCCAATGATTCTCAATGAGATGGATCACTGACAGAGGGGAAATTATCATCTCAGCTGTGCGCCAAATAATGATTGATAAAGATTACACACCACTTCTGTGGTTTTGTGATACACATTTCAATTTCTGTAGCTCAATATCATAAGTGTATCTCATTTCTTTGTACTTCCCATAGTTTAGTACGGACAGAAAATCATTTTGTCCCCGTATTTTGTGTTCAATAAACAAATTTTACTCCTCATTCCTCACTTTAGATGTATCCTTGAATCTGTTCTTCATATGAGTTATAAAGAGTAACATTCCAATACTGATGACTGAGGAATATCATTGTCCCTCCCTCCTGTCTGAACTGCCATGCCCCACAATTCTCTCTGTTTCTCCTGTCTCCTCCACAATGACATAATTCCACTGTAATTGAAGTCCAGTAAATGACATTTCATCACAGTTCACTAACATCAATAACATCAATAGCACAGGCCTCTTCTGCCTCTCTCTAAACCTGGAATAACAATCTGAATTGCATTTGTCACGTTCAATTCTCTGTTAACATATCCATGCCATTTGTCTGTTACAACCCCATGTTTCTCAGACACACATTCCCCTCAGATCATGAAGTATAAAAATTGTCTCAATGTTTAATTGAAATTATGATGCTTGATTAATAGTTCCAGGATGTATGTTTCCTTTTATAAACAGAGAAGCATGTTTGCGTTTTGATAAACTTATGGCATTACTCCTGCATCCAAGACAGATTGAATGGTTACACTCAATTAATCTACCGGCCTCAAGATTTGTTCCATCAGTCACCCTCAACTGGCCCATCCAGAAAATGACAGTTTGAATCGTTGTTTTGAATTTGAATAAAACAATATTGAATTGAAAGGCGTTGGCTGGAGCTATTTGTTCAGTGACTGAGATTGATGTCAGTCTCCGTGGATCCGAGATGTGTCCCTGGAGGGTTTGCCTCTTTTATTAATTAAGGACTCGGTTCAATGTGTTTTCCCAGTATGGGCGGGAGCATCAATGACTGGACTAACAGGGATCAGCAGCTCGAGAGACAGGGAGAGGAGAGATCAGAATCCGAGAACATTAGACTGGAATATTACAACACACAGGAGTTTATCCTTGGGTTTTTACAACCTTTCTCAGCCTTGGATATCATTAGCATCACGGATCCAGGATATCCTTTGGATTATTCAAGGTGGTTATTAACCCATCCTCTCTATAGTTGGTGTTCCTGGTAAGTCATTCAATCTGACCATTAAACTGAGACGAACTGAATTGCTGTTCATACTCAAATTTTAAAATGTGGAAGTCATCATTTTCAGATCCATTCAAAAATTCTATTTCTTACTGATTATAACTAGCAAATTACTATCCACAGCTTACTCAACAATACACGAGGAGAAATCAGACTATTCTTAATCTCCAATATCTTTTTTCTTCATTCATATTTACATTTCTACATATTCTCCCCACTCACCAATCCTGCCCAAGACCACTATCAGGATATTTCAGTCACATTCTCAGCCTCAGTGAAGCTGCTGAATAATCCATCGTTTGTGCCTTTGGTAAATCCAGATATAACCGTTTCAAGTCCCTTCTAACGATGCTTACGTCACAAAATATTTGCACTTGAGCTGGTTAATTTGTCCTCTCCACAGAATCTGTCAGATTGACAGACAGTGCATGGTGGTCAAGTCATTTACTCATAATCAAGCGGCACAGAATAATAATCTTTTGGTGTCTCATGAAGGAAGTTGATGGAATGCAAATGAAATCATCACCACTTGTTTTCCACAGAAGCCTATCTGTTTGCTTCGTGTCCTTTAGAGAAGGCAATGGGTTATCCTTCCATGTTCAGGTCTCTGTGTGACTGCAAACCCACAGCAATGTGGTTTACTCTTTATTATCCTGTGCAACAGCTGTATCAGCTACTCAGTTAAAGATTGGCGTAACATGCTGGCCTAACATTCTGTGAGGGCAGAACAAAAGAAAAGATCGCTCCCTTCCTCTGCCTGATTTCCATGTCCCTGCAAGTCATTTCCATTCAGGTAGGTGACCAATCCCTGTTTCAAGTGAATTCTTTCTGATTGAGTCTCCCTCTGAACGTGAAATACATCTCCATCGGCACCTCTGGTGATGACTGACGCACAGATACAAGGAACTTCAAAATTCCACATCATTCGTAGTGCAGAGAGAAGGAATGACTTTTTATACCTGGAGTGTGGTTGAGATAGTTGGAGTATTGTGCACAGATTTTCTCTACTTTACAAGGCATAATCCTCTTGGCAGAAAGAGTATGAAGGATGTTCACCAGTCTAATTGTTGGGAGTATTGTACAATCGGGAATGCATGAGGATTAATCTGTTGCGCATTGAAGAATAAGAGGTGATTGCATTGAAACTTAAGGTGATGGACAGTCACTCATGATATTCCAAACAGAACTAATACGGTGATAAATTCCATGCTTTTTTTACTTGGCTTACATAATTCTCGATGGCTTAAAAGACTCTGAGAACATTCCTCTCGCTCCACGCCACTCCCCATTTCGATTGACAGAGAGAGAGCCAGTCTTTAACTAAACTCTTCCAACACTAATATAGTGCATTTGGTGTGTGATCATACATAGAACTTCACGTTATCCACCATTCCGACAGGAGCCACAATATCTTCATTATAAAACGGTTAACTATCCCCACCAGCTTCTGACCCCCACGGAGAACATGGATCTGTCTTCTTGGACATGAAAGATGCCTCCTTGAGGCTTGGCACAAAACATTCGGCTTTCTTCCTCACTGCCGGCAAAACACGTTAAAGAATGATTTGTTCCACAGGCAATGGAGCCCCGAGGAACATTGTGAGCAGTCTATGAGTGCGGTCTCTGCTCCATTCGTTTTCCAGGTTGGAGCATCAATGACACCCTCCTATTCCTGTGTAACTGTCTCGAGGGCTGAATGGTCTCCTCCTGGTTCCATAGAACAGGTTTAGGGGTCTTACTGGACTCTGCTTGTTCCTGTTTAACAGCTCAATGTACTGACCAGACGCCTCCTCTTTCTGTGGAACAGGCAGTAGGATTGAATGGGCTCCTTGTTCAGTCATTTCGATTGGCTGAATGGTTTCCACATATCCGGGTGTAACCAGCTTGAGGTGTTGAATGAGCTCCTCTTTTAACTGTGGAAATGTGCAGTGCCTGGCCGTTCTGTTACATGAATGTTACCGACACTTTAACAGCACAAACGTGAATGTTGTTTGGGTCTTGCTGAATATGGACACAGACCGGTTCAGGAGCTGACTGGGGACAAAATGTTCTGAATATTATGTGATCTTCAGTGATCACCCTGCTTCTGATCATGGGATAGATGGGGGGGCGCTGGGAATGGGGGCACATAGACATTGACGAAGGAGCTGAAGATGTTTGTGCTGAGGAAGTTAATCTGAGGATCTCCTGAAGATATGTCCCGGGACTGAGAGGATTGTCGGCCACCGACCACAAACATCTTCCTTTGTGCTCTGAAAGACCCCAACCAGTGAGGAGGTTAGACCTGATTCTCATTAAGCTCAAATAAGTAGGTGGTCCTGATGACATCCTCAGTCAACTACTGCCTTGATATCAAGGCCATTCACTCTTTCCTGAGCCCCTGTGTTCACCTCTTGTTCATATTAATGTGTGACGGTGTATGTGTAGAGAATGTTTTCCTCTCAGAGGGTAATCAATGTCAGGAATTATCTGGACTAGAGAGTTAGGGGAGCTACATCACTCGAAGTATTTAAAGAGGTGGTATATGAATCTTTGACCTGTCAGAGAACTGTGGAGTGTGAAGAACTGGGCATTAAGGAGGAGTTAATGCTAACAGTAGATCAGCCATGATCGTATACAATGGCTTGACCGTCCGAATTACCTATTCCTGTTCCTTATGTTTTCATTTTCTGTAATTTCAAAGTAAACTGCTGTAATTTTCCTGGATGTACTGTTATTGTATGTTGTAATCAGAGAGAGCAAAGCACTTTTGTGAGTGAGGTATGGAGCTTTATTCAGAACGAATCCTGGTCGAGACCAAGACCAACAAATGAAGCACAAGTTGCAGAGAGGGGGCACTCTGTAAACAGACCAGAGGCGTCTTTCAAACCCAGCGTGGATTTCCAAATATCATTTTTCAATCTGTACCAATCGGTGTGTTACACTTGTGAGGGATTATTTGAGATCCTGCGTTACTGTGGACCAGGTATTTGGAGCAAGTGGTCCCCATCTGCACCTTGATGGAGCAGTGAGAGGCTGAATGCACCATAGTAACACGGGACTGTGGAGCACGAGTGGGTCATCAAACACTTTGTCACTGCTCTACCATGAACTATGATCTGATTAAGGTCTCAGCAGCACTTTTCTGTCAGTACCATTTCCCTACACTCATTTGTCTTTCAAATGTGTCACATAGACAATTTTGAAGAAATGGAAATATCCATTAAATTAAAACACGTGACAAGTGTTTTAACAGGATGTTTCTCCGGCTGCCTAATACACAATCAAGGGAAATAATGGCAGGATAAAGAACAGACCATTTAAGACTGCAATAAGGAGGAAATTCTGCACGCGTAGGGGACTAACTAACACAGGGGCATGGAAACCTACTGGCAGGGCAAGATTAGGGAGAATTCACAGATAATATCCAAGTGTGTCCAGCGGAACAGAATGACCAGGGAACAGGTAGGAGTCATTAGTGACTTGCCAAATTGCATCCAAATGAACTTTAGTGGTAGAAGACACATGGTGGTGGTTGACTGCTTGTGTGACTGGAGGCCAGTGTCCAATGGTATACTACAGTGCTGTGTTCCTTATTACTTGTGATTCGGAGGTGCTGGTGTTGGACTGGGTGGACAATGCAAAAAATCGCATAACATCAGATTATAGTCAACAGGTTTATTCGGCGGCACTACCTTTCAAAGTTCTGCTGCTTCATTAAAGTGCACAATCACTTGATGAAGATGTAGCGCTTCGAAAGTTAGTGCCTCTGAACAAACCTGTTGGACTCTAACCTGATGTTGTCTGATTTTCAACTGTAATATTTGTGGTAATCATAAATGATGTAGCTGTGAATATGGACGCGGGGTGGGGAGTGTGATAAGTCTTTGATACGCAGATTGGCCGGTGGGTTGGCAGTGAGGAGAAAGGCTTTAAGTGACGGGAAGATACAGATGGAATGGTCAGCTAGGAAAATCAATAGCAGATGGAATGTAACCCTGATAAATATGAGGTGATGCACTTTGGAAGAAGGAACCAGAAGGGAGAGGACTCAATGAATGGCAGCACACTAGGAAGGTCAGAGGGTGTTTCTCCACACATCTCTGAATGTGATGGACAGGTTACTACCCAATTTGGGAAAGCAAAGGGGACTGTAAACGTAACCTTGATTCATTGAGGCACAGATTGTAAGAGCTATGCGGAACTTTGGTGATTCCAAGTTGGAATACTGTGTGTAGTTCTGGGAACCACATTACAGGTTTGATGTGACTGCACTGGAGGGGGTGCAAAGGAGATTCACCAGCATGTTCCCTGGGATGGAGCATATCAGCTCTGGAGTGAGGCTGGATAAGCTTGGGTTGTTTAGTTTGGAGGCGAGGAGGCTGAGCGGGACGTGATTCTGAAAGATAGGATTCCGAGGAGCATGGACAGTGTGGATGGACAGCAGCTGTCCCTTTTAGTCAAAGGGCCACACTTTTAAAGTGAAGGGTGTAGGGTTTAGTGAGGATTTGAGGATTGCTTTTCACCCAGAGTGTGTTGGGGTCTGAAATGCTTTTCTTGAGAGGCGAGTTGTCATGGTAACCTCAAAACCATGAGAAAACACACGGCAGTGCACTTGAAATGCCTTAGGATTCATGGCCACGGTTATTGTGTCAGAAAGTGGGCCTAATATAGACCGTGCTGTATTTCTGATAGTACAGAGTCTTTGCTTCAGTGATTGTATGGCTGTGGAAGGTCAATCACTGAGTACCTTAAAATAGGAATTGATAGGTTTCTGAAGAATATCTTAACAAAGTTTACAAGACAGAACTTGTGATGTTTTCTGAAAATATGTTAATGGCAAAATTAAGGGAAATAAATGTTCAGCTTTCCTACAGTTTGATACCAGATAATTGAGGACCGGGAAATGGCAGAACCATGGGGAAAATACTTCAGTTATGCCTTCACAGAAAAAAGCAAAGCAAAAAAGAAAACTTCCCAGTAATACGAGGGAACTTTAGTCTGGTGAGAAAAAGGGAATAGAATTAAATTATCCACTAAACAGTTTAGAGAAAGTATCGGACTGAAATTAATGGGCATAGACAAAGTCAACAGAGATTCATGAAATAGGAACCATATTTGATAAAGTGGCTTTTAGCAAAATTATGTAGAAGCTATCAATACAATACGAGTGGAATCTCAGAAAGATTTTTGATAAATCCCCAAGCCTATTGTGCAAACTCGAATCCTGTGGGACTGGCGCTAATACATGGACATGGTTCTCGAAGGACAGAGCTGGCAGGAAACAGTGAGTAGGAATAAAACAACTTTTTTTAATGGAAGGCTAGGAGTATACAGCCAGGATCGTGGCTTGGGAGCCAGATATTGCCAATACACATCATATATTTGGTTGAGTGTCTCAAATGCAATATTCCCAAGTTTGCTGACAGCACTAAACGATGTCAGCTTGTGAGAGGGTGAGGAGAATGCAAAAAAGCTCCAAGGTGATAGAGACAAGTGAAATGACTGGGCAAATACGTGGCGGATGGAGAGCAATGGGAGATATGAGATGTTATATACTTTGATGGGAACAATAGAATGGCAGCCTATCTGTTGAAAATGGAGTGGTTGAAAAATGTTGCTCTATAAAGGAACTTAGGCTGCATTTTTGTTTATTTCTGAGCAGCCCTCCGAGTCCATGTAAGGCAGTGAGTTCTGAATGCAGGAGTCAATACTGGGAATGGCATTGGCACGCTGACCAATGTATATAGACCCAGCAAGTGGGGAGCTGTAACATTGAAAGGAATCTGGATCTCCCTGTACACCAGTCACTGAAAGCAATATTTCAGGAGCAGCAAGTAGGGAGGAGGATAAATGCTGTATTCACCTTCATATCAGGGGGATTTGAGTACAGGAGTAAGAGTATCTTACTACAGCTGTACAGGGTCTGGGTGAGACACCATCTAGAACATTGTGCAGCATTGTGTGCAGTTTTGGTCTCTGTTCCTAATAGAGGACAAACCTGACATTGAGAGAGAGCAGTAAAGGATGACCAGACTGATCTCTGGGATGACAGACTTGTTGTGGGATCTGAGTTTGGGGGGACAGGACTTGTGATCCATGCGGTTTAGGAAAATGAGTGGAGATCTCAGTGAAATATATAACACTCTGATTGGGCGAGGCAGATTGGAAGCAGGGATGGTAATTCCCCTGGCTCGGATGTCTAAAGCAAGGGGCCACAGTATCAGGTACAGACAGGCCGCTTTGCATTGAGGTGAGAATAAATGTCTGCACTCGGAGGCTGGCGAACCAGGGGTGCTCTCTCCCAGATCAGGCTGTGGAAGTCATGGCGCTGAATATAAATAAGGATTTCTGGAAAGTAAAGGGATAGGGATAAAGCAGGAGTTCGGTGTGAAGATAGAAATTCAGCTATCAGTCCAGGTTGTTCTCCAATAACACGGTAACTGTGTTTCTGTGCAACATTGTGTTGTCGAAAATCGTGCAATATTAATAATGTGATCTATGGAAAAAAGAGGGTAAGGGGCGAACACCAAAAAATATCAGTAAAAACCAAAAATTAAATTTGGTCTAACACACATACTAGGACAATCTAAGTAAATCTTTAAATCACATGTTGTAATGGACCAGTGCCGTAAATGTAACACTTTCACACTACAGTTACTCACTGGAGCACTGTACCTTTCACCAGAAAGCATGTGAGGGCTGAATAACCACGTGATACCGATGGGGAATTCCGGGTCTCCTCAAAATTCTCTCCACAGTTTAAAATAAAGTTCATTCTAAATGGATACTACAATTCCCCGTTTCAGGCTCAGTTTCAAGGCTTCCAGAGCGCATTGCATTCCTGTTTTAGCTGACCACATTGTTTGTACATTTTGCAGAGAGAGGATCTTGAGGCAAGGTTTTGCTGTTCAGCTGGTTCCCGGCAAGGAATCGCGTCACAGTGATCGGGAATTCACTTTATAGAAAAAAGATTCACGATTCACATTGTAGCCAAATTGTATTTAATCAACACGTGTATCGGAGAACTGTCTATAAATTGAATGGAGGAGCAAAACTGATGGACTGAAGGCACTACAGCAGTTCTCATTTTATATTTCACAATGTTTAAACATATTAAGGGATATGATTACTGTATGGGGAAAACTGCACTGAGGATATGTGTGGCCATTAACTAGCACAGGGAAAGCTCAATGTGTTGTATGACCAACTCCTGTCACAATGTTTCTGTGCAATGTGTGGAAAAGCTGTGCAAATATTGTCACAAGCTCTCAACTGTGAGGAAAGAGGTCTCTTCAGGGTCGACAAGATTGTGTTTCCCATTCCCTTTTCTACTAACGGGGTTGGGGCCTGGTGTTCGGTATGGGTTTATCATTTCAGACCTCAGTGCAGTTTGATATACTTGAGTGTCTTGCTTGGCCCGTTCAGAGATCATTGAAGAGTTTATTACATGTCTCTGTGTCTGGAGTCACTTTTAGGCCAGACCAGGAAAGCACAGGAGATTAACTTCCTGAAAGTACATTGGGGAAAGAAATCGAAGTTTACAACTGATATTGAACACAAGATCACTATTACAGACACCAGATTTTAGATCTTGATATTTTATTAATTGTTTTTAATTTGCACCAGCTGCCAGAGCATTAGCCTCGTCTGGGTTAGTAATCCAGTGACATTTCCACAACAGCACCATCTCCACATGGGGACCTATCAGAAACCACACTGAGCAGATTATTTCTGTGCTGCTTGACAGCTCTGTCAAATTCGAACACCCACCACTTTAACTCTGGTGTTGGGACTGAAGGATAGTAAAGAGTCAGATTGCAGCAATCCTCCTCTTAGCGGATTGGATATAGTTGAGTAATTTTCCAAATTGACAGGGAGATGTCGGAGTTGGAGCTGGAATGAAACAGCTTCTCCAGGGGCACGGCTTGTTATGCAGCACAAGTCTTCAGTCCTATTGCAGGAATGGTGTCAGGGCCCATGTCACGTGCATTGAATTGAATTGGTTGAAGACTGCCATCTGTGATTCTGTGGGCATCATGGTGAAGGTGAGGTGGATAACCGACTCAACACTTCTGGTTAAGGATAGTGTAGATACTGCATCTTTTACACTAACTTACAGGGCTGTTCCATTATTTAGGGTGAGGACATTTGTGGAGTCCTCTCTTCCAGTGAGTTGTTTAATGGTCCATCGACTTTTATGCATGGATTTGACAGGACGACAGAGTTTCGATCTGATTTGTTAGTCTTGGGATCATATCTCTCTATATATCAGATGTTAGTCCTGCTGTTTGTAGTGTAACCAGTCAAGTGTGGTAGCTTTAATTGGGTTGTAATCAGGTTTAGGTGCAAGTGATTCCGACCCGACTATGTTCACCCACACTCGTCACTGACCCATGGATTAGCTTGATGGAAATGGTAGATGGATGGACTATCCAGGGGGAAAAGTTACAGATTGTCATTGAAATCCACAGCATCAGATAATAACCCAGTTTTAGCTGCAATATCTACAACTCAATACTACTGACTGCCCCTCACTTCACACCGAGACCTATTCACCCATCAGCCCGGTATTCAGTGACCTACTCTGTTTTCTGATGCGGAAATACTTCCATTTTCATATTCTCATTCTGCTGGAAGTCTTTACTTGGTGTCACGCCTCCAAATTTTTACATAAACAATATCCATTTAAGGTACTAATCTGAATCTGTTCCTTGCAGTATTTGAAGTGAATGTGTTTCCTTCTGTTTTTTTCCCTTGACCATGCGTCAGAGCTCTGCAGTATCAGTGATGCAGCCTTATGCAGTTTCAGAGTCAAGGAACTTCTCACCATGCGTTACTGTTCAGTTCCCAGTGCACGGCGTTCCATGTTGGACAGGATGTTTGGGCATCTTTGACAATATGCAGTTGGAAATTGTTCATAAACAGAAATTGCTGAAGAAATTTCTAAAGATGTTGTAGAATTTTCTGGAGTGAACGCAGAGTTAAACTTGCAGGTCCAGTTAACCTTCTATATAGATTTTTTATTTTTATTTCCAGTATCCATAATTATTTATTTAATTGAAAAATTGTTCTGCGCCTATTCATGTCTGGAGAAACTCAGCAGGTCTGTCAACATCTGCAGAGAAAGAGAAACAGAGTTAGCATTTTAGGTCCAGTGTGACAATTCTTCAAAACTGAATACAATTGCAAAATGGTCTTTTAATCACTTGCCAGATGTGGAAGATGGGTGACAGAGAAAAGAGGGTGTTGCAAACATAAACGGGCTTTTACCAGTGGTGAACGAAAATATTTTGCATAACGGGTCGAATTTAAGGTGTGAATGGGGGAAAGGGGTTCTCCCTATTGAATGCAAGATAAAAAAAAACACAACCACACAAAGTTATACGGAGGCCAGGAGGGAGAATGTTGACCATGTGGTATTATGGCCACAGATATGTTTTCACTGTCGTCATCATCACCCCCTTTAGATAAAGGAATTCAGGTGTTTGACTTCTTATTGGCACTAGTAAGCGTTTCATGCTGCCTTAGTATTGTACTATGGAGAAAAACAAATCACAATATGACGTTTGGGCTGAGTGTTGGTTACCTGCCATTTTTAATATTGTTCCAATTTTGCATGCTTATCTTTAAACGCTTGTTCTTGAAGTTAGCATCAGATGGAGTTACGGATGTTGAGGAGGGACGATATACAAACTTATAAAATCATGAGAGGTATGGATAGGTTGAATAGCCAAGGTCTTTACCAAAGGGTAGGGGAATCCAGACAGAGGGAATAGGTTAAAGGTGAAAGAGGGTAAATATAAAGTGACTAAAGGGCAGCCTTTTTACACAGAGGGCGGTGTGGGTATGGAATGAGCTTCCAGAGGAAGAGTGGGAGATGCAAGGACAGCTACAACATTTAAAACTCATTTGGACAAACATGTGAATGGGAAACATTTAGAGGCACATGGACCTAATGAAAACACATAGGACTAGTATAGTTTGGAAAACCTGGCCAGCATGGACATTTAGAAATGCTTCACGCAGAGTCAGGTTGGTTTTGTGAATGGTAATGATAATTTGCCCTGTAGAATCATGCAAAATATTTCTGGAGATGCCTGTAAATGTAACAAGCAGACTTGATAAAGGGGATCTGGTGGACACCAACTTTTCCAGAGATTTTCCACAAGGTATTACAAACCAAAAGTTCATACACAAAACAGAAGCTCCAGGACGTCGGATACTGTATTAACACAGGATGATGATTGTTTAACACAGAAATCGAAGAGTCAGGATTAACGGATCTTTATGGTAAAGGTTTATCTGCTGGAGTACCACAAATAGCCGTCTGATGGCATCAGTTATTTGCAATCTAAGCTGACAGCCTGAAGGAGGGAGTTGAGTGCAATATACATCCGAGTTTATGGATGACACTGAGAATCAAAAGGCGGGCTGTTATTTAATGGAGAGGACTTCCAGAAAAGGAACAGTAAAGGCATTGGAGTCTTCCTGTGTATGAAACATAAAGTCAGCATGATGATGCAGCAAGTAACTTGGTTGGTACATTAGGCGGTTTCCTGGGAAGAAAGGGTTGTATTATTGAGCATCTCTAAGATGGTGAGGCGATAATTCATTGGGGTTTAAATGAATAACGAGTGATAATGCTGAAACCGACAAGACACAGAAGGGGTTGGAGAAGGTAGATGTTGAGAAGTTGTTTCCATTCTAGAGCAAAGTATCGAACTCGCTGATATAGATACCGAATAAGGAACATCGATTTCAATCTGAGATGCAGAGTAATGTCTTTTCTCCGAAGGTAGTGAATGTCAGGAACTCCCCAACTCAGACAGGTGTGGAGGGATACAAGGAGTCGGCAAGAGAGTGGAGTTGAGCCCTGAAGTAGATCAGCCATGTTCTTATTAAATGACAGGGTTAGCTTGAGGGGCCGATTGACCTACTCCTGTTCCTATTTACTCATTTCACATGTTATACTTTTGGAAAGGAACGGGTTATTTTGCTGGAAATTGTGTTGTTCAATGTTGCATTCAGGGAGAGCAGATGATTTGTTGTTTTAACCCTGAGTGGGATATGTGGCTGTATTCCCAGCGAATCTGGGTCTGCAAAATGACCCACATCTGGAGCAGAAGTTACAGAGAGGGGAAGCCTAGATACAGGGACTGGGGGGTGGGGGTGGTGGTTATTTCCTGATCTAGTCTGGATTTTCCAAGTACATTTCCAAAACTACACCTAAACATCGGAGTGGCCTCGATCTGCCCCTGTTTAGCATGTCCGAGGGCTGAATGGAACATCAGAACATAGGGCTGAGGGACGCAAGTGGGCCATTCGGCCCTTTCATACTACTCCACCAGTAAATAAGGTCATGGCTCATCACATTGTGATCCCAGCTGTACTTTTCTTTCCATGCACCGTTATCCCTGATTCACCTGTCCATGGAAAATCAGAAAAAGCCAGCTTTGATATAATATAAAGGTCCAGCCACGCCAAGATTCTGGGAAAGAGAATTCCCACTTGACTGAAATCCCACTTTGTGCAGTTCTCGTAATTCCTGCTCTGACGGAGGTTGGAGGGTGTCACTGTTTCCTTTTCTCGTCCCATTCCTCCACTGCAGACACTAAAGTTTAAATGTAACCAGGTTGGTGATATGGCCGATGATAAAGTTCTCAGACTGAGGCAGGTTCAGTGACAGGAACAGGTCATGCAGATTTCTTTAGTTAGCCACAAGTAACTAATAAAATTAACGGATGCGCATGGTGGATCTATGGTTAGCACTGATACCTCCTGTCACCAAGTAGCTGCTTTCAGTTCCAACCTTGGGCAATCCTCTGTGTGGATTTTGAACATCCTCCCCATGTCTGTGTGGATTTCCTCCCAGTGTTCTCGTTTCCTCCCATTGTCCATAGAAATGCAACTTAGAGTGGATTGTCCATGCTGAATTGCCCATAGTGCCCAGGGTTGTGAAGGTTCGATCGGTTCGTCATGGGAAATGCAGGGTTACATGGATAGAGTAGGGGGGCAGGTCCGGAAGGGATACTGTTCCGAGGGTCAATGTGGACTTGATGGATGGAATGTCCTGCCTCCACACTGTAGAGATTCTATAAAAACAACAAATAGTTTGGACTATACAAATACCCAGTGGGTATCTATCTGATCACTCTCCTCTAGGTTTTGTATGTTTCAATAAGATCACCTCTCATTCCAAGAGTAACCGGTTAAATCTTATATAATATAAGACCATCATTCCTGGAACACATGAAGTGAAACGTCTCACTGCTTCCAATTTAATCATATCCTTTCTCAGGTAAGGTGACAAAAATAATCTCTCATATCGATGAAGTTATTTTTTGAATTCTCAATGGTGAGACTATTTGGAACTCTGTTCCCTGCAGAGCATTGGAGGCTCGAATTAAGACTAAGGGCAATATAATAGATTCGAGATATTGAATATGTTTGAGGCACAGACAGAAGGTTCATAAAGAATAACGGAGTCAAGGATTATCGGGGAATGGCAGGAATGTCCAGTGTTGGGGAAATGCTGACAGTGGTAAAAAAAATCACACTGCTCCAGCACATCCAGGAATATAATGCAAAATGAAATGAGAATTTCGATAATATGTTAAGGGGAAATCCAAGATGGTGGCGATCTGGAAGGTCTGCTTTGTTGGGCTCTGCATCACAGCACGGGCAAAGTGGTTCCCTAACCCACGCCATCCCGGCCATTTACTTAAAATTCTTAGTTTTGAAAGTTTTGAGAGTTGGCAGTTGTAGTAGCCTTAGTTTGTGCAGTTTTTAAGTTCTATGAGACTTTGTTTATTAATGATCAGTAATTCGAGTTCTTCCTCTCTCGAGTTCAAATGTTGCTACAGTGTGTTCTGGTTAATGATGTGCTTAAATTGTGTACCTGGAGCATTAAGGTGAGCCATTGGCCAGAAAAGAGGAAAAAATTACTTTCTCGTCTTAAAAGGAGAAGGTGGATGTTGTCCTATTGCAGGAGATGCACCTTGATGACAAGGAACATTTGACATTACAGCAGATCAGGCTTGATCGGGTTTATTTCTCCTCTTTTAATACTACGAGGAGGGGAGAAGCCATAATGGGTAAAACCAATCTTCCATTTAACCTAACAGATTGTATTTGATACTCACGGGAGGTTCATAATACCCAAAGCCTTGAATTATAGTAAAGAATATAGTATTTTGAATGTTTATTGTGCCCCCCCACCCCACTCCCGGCGCACCCTCTTAAATTCCTGGTAGATGTATTTTCCAAATTCAGTTATCTTGCATCGTAGCACATTATTGCAGAAGTTTTCAAAAGTCTTATGGACCCCACGGTGGACAGAATGTCCAAAGGTGCCCCAATACCCTCGTTATAATGTAAGCAATTAGTGGATATCTGTGCAGAACGAGCGCTGGTGGATGTCTGGTGGCAGAACCATATCATAAGTAGGGATTTTATTTTCTTCTTTAACCGGTATAAATGCCACACGAGGGTTAATTTCTTCCCCATTCCTGCAACAAGCTTTGATTCGGTGGCATCCTGCACAGTTGGGAATATTACCATTTCTGACCATGAAGCAGTATACTTCTTGATTAAGATTAAGGACAACATAATAGATTCGAGACACTGGCGAATGTATCCCTTCATTCTTAAGACTCGTTGGTTAATTGAGTAGTTAGATTAGATTACTTACAGTGTAGAAACAGGCCCTTCGGCCCAAAACGTCGACACCGACCCACCCCTTCACCTAACACTAAGGCAATTTAGATAGCCAATGTACCAAACCTGCACATTTTTGGACTGTGGGAGGAAACCCACGCAGACACAGGGAGAACACGTAAACTCCACGCAGACAGACAACTCAGGCAGGAATTGAACCTAGGTCTCTAGCGGTGTGAGGTAGCAGTGCTAACCATTTTGCCACTGTGCTGACCACTGCAATGAATTCAGATCTTTCTTAGCCATTAATTCAGATTCAACCAGTAACTCATCCACTCTATGGGAAAGTGCTAAGGCTTATGCCAAGGGAATAATTATTCCTTATGATGTAGCAGAAGGGGGAGCAGGAACGCTGGTTTGAGGCAAAGCTGAGGGCAGCCGAGAGTGCATACTGTGATTGTCACTCAGTGGCTAAGCTGCAGAGGATTACAACGCTTCGGTCTCCAGTGAATTCCACGCTCACACAGACAGCCAAGAAGGAACTTACTTTTGCAAACCAATAGCTGTTTGAACATGGTGAAAGGCAGGCAGGTATTTAGTCTATCTTGCCAGTAAAACGAGAGTCCCCTCAAGACATTACCTCAATTAGGGAAGGTATTGGGATCCTTACCTTCAATTCCAAAAAGATTAATGTCTCCTCTCCGAGATTTTTCACCGAATTATTTCAGACTGAACATTTTGAGGATAGATGGATTAAGATGGAGTCATGTTTAGGAACCTGGGTCTTCCAGGAGTAACCCCTGAATAGGCGTTGTGCCTTAATGCACCATTGTCAGCGCAGGAAGGTGTGAAGCAGCTTCAGAATGTAAAGGCGCAAGTTCCTGATGGATTTGCTAGTGCATTTTGTAAATAATTTATAAACCTACTGTCAGGGCTTAGGTTTAGCGTGTTCCGTCACTCATACAGTCACAAACCACTCCCTCAATCCTTAATAGAGGCTCATATCTCTCTGATGCTGAAGGAAGGAAGACTCCGGAGGACTGTGCTTCTTACACGCCAATTTCACTTTAAAATGTTGGTCTCAAAAGCCTTTCTGAGATCCGTGCATGAAACTTTGATGCCTTCCGTTACCAAAGAGGAACAAACAGGCTTTATAAAGGGCCGCAGATCTTCATTCAATGTTAAGAATTTACTCTATATGTTCCAAGAGTGTCAACAACAATCTGTCCAAGGCTTATTGATCTCTTTAGATGAGACAAGGCACTTGATTGGGTTGAGTGGCCGGATCTCTTCTGTACATTAGAATGGTTTGGTATACGCTAAGTTTTTATCAAGTGGGTGAGGGTCCTTTACCGCGATCCTCTGGCTGCAGTTCTCACTAATGGTGTGGCCAACCAGTAATATTAATATTTCTCCAGGCAGCCGATAAGGTTAACACCTTTCACCATTGATGTTTACGTTGGGGATTGAGCCACTAGCGGATGCCATCCGTAGGGATGCAACATATCTGCCCCAGAGGTGGGATCGAAGTCTTGAAACATTACATTGTATGCAGATTAGGGTGTTATGTTTTTGTCAAATCCCGCAATTTTGGTAGTTCACGTGATGCAATGCAATGATTCATTTGTTGCCTTTCCGAGCGATAAAGTTAGATTAGATTACTACAGTGTGGAAACAGGCCCTTCGGCCCAACCAGTCCACACCGCCCCGCCGAAGCGCAACCCACGCATACCTCTACATCTACCCCTTACCTAATACGATGGACAATTTAGCATGGCCAATTCACCTGACCTGCACATCTTTTGGAGTGTGGGAGGAAACCTTAGCAAACCCACGCAGACACGGGGAGAATATGCAAACTCCACACATAGAATCGCCTGAGGCGGGAATTGAACCCGGGTCTCTGGCGCTGTGAGGCAGCAGTGCTAACCACTGTGCCACTGTGCCACCCACATTAATTTTACAAAGTTGGAGGCCATGCCTATGGGAGGTGTTCGGGAAATAACTGACACTGAGGGCAAATCCCGATTTCCTTTTAAATGGTCATGGGGGAAGTTTCCCTATTTCAGTATATTCATTACATTTGTCTTTGATCATTTATTTAACGTGAACTATGTCCATTTGTTTGAAAAAAAATAAACAAGACCTTCAAAGATGGCAGGCATTTCCAATGTCCTGGTTCGGTCAGATAGCTGTTATTAAAATGAATGTCTTTCCTCATTTCCGACACCCAGTTCAAATGCTTTCTATGATGTTTCCCAGACAGATATTTCGGCTGCATAATGGCTGGTTTAGCTCTTTTATTTGGCACCATAAGCGATTCTTTATCAAGCTAACAAAATTTAAACTGCCTCACAGATTGTGAGGAGTAGATCTCCCTGATTAAAAGCAATCAATGAAGTTTTTTTTCATCGTATGTTAGTGCCTGGGTCGCTGAGGACTCGGCGTCAATATGGCTAGACATTGAGGCCTCTCAGACAAAGTGAACCCTTATTAGTCTGTTGTTGTGAATATTGTGATAAAATAATGATATCAATACTGTTAAAACTTGAAGGACAATGAGTCAGATCGAGGCAATACAGCCAACACCATGCTTCTTACCCCTACAATTGGTATACCGGGGATAATGGATTCCAGGTTTAAAATGTGGGCAGCGAGGCGGATAACTTGTTTGCGTGATTTAGAATTAGTAGTATCCCTTCAGTATGGAAACAGGTCCTTGGGCCCAGCAAGTCCACTTCGATCCTCTGAAGAGTAACCCAACCACACTCATTCCCCTACCATCCTATATTTACCCTGATTAATGCCCCAACTTACAGATCCTGGAACACTATGAGCGATTGAGCAATGGCCAAGTCATCTAACCTGCACATGTTTGTGAATGTGGGAGGAATCCTACGCAGTCACTGTTGAGAATATACTAACTCCACACAGCCAGTCACCCAAGGCTGGAAACAAACCTGTGACCCTGGTGCGGTGAGTCAGCAGTGCAAACCACCGAGCCACCACGTGTTACTTGAAGGAGAAACAATGATACCGTTTGATCAAATAACGCATAAGTCTGGACTACCTAGTCGAGACTTCTGTTTTTTTTTCCAAGTTAGAGATTTGATTAAAAAACACAATTTTAAAAGACATTTATAGATCCAATGCAGAGAAACAGGTGATTATTGAAAAGAATACACTCTCTGTCAGTACCCTTTACCATTTGTTGGAGAGTGTCCCCGCAGACAAGACTGTGCAGCTTCGTGAAGTCTGTGCGAGAGATTTGGGGGTTTAGATCTTTTCGGAGACATGCGAGGATATTTGTGAAAATGCTCAAAGGATTTTGATCTGTAATTGAACCCATTCCATGCAGTTGAAAAATCTTCATAGGTTCTATCTGACCCCAGATTTTCTCTCAAAATTCAAAGTTGGATTATCTTCAGCGTGTCCTAATTGCAGAATGACTACAGACACTCTTACTCATTGCATTGGATCACTGTGTTCGGTGTGGTAGATTGGGTCATGGGGACCGAATTGGAGATGCACCGGGTTTCTCTTTTCCTGGGCCTGCCCAGAGTATGTTACGCAGATGCACATTGGGGAAAAAAAATATCCTTACTTTCTATGCTAGGAAAAATATGATGTTGTGTTGTATGTCTGAAAACTCCCCGGGTCTGTTGAGACTTTATAAGCTCATCATGGAGAATATCCCTTTGGACTTTCTCACCAGCATGGTGCACCAAAAAACAGAGATAGATAATTCATAGAATCAGCGAGTCATGGAGATGTACAGCATGGAAACAGTCCCTTCGGACCAACCCGTCAATGCGGAACACATATCCCAAACCAATCTAGTGCCATCTGCCAGCAACTGGCCCATAACACTCCAAACCCTTCTTATTCATATACCCATCCAAATGCCTCTTTATGTTGCACTTGTACCAGCCTCCCTGATATCACCTGGCAGTTCATTCCATACACATACCACTCTCTGTGTGAACTAGTTGCCCCATAGTTCTCTATTATATCTTTCCCCTCTCACACGAAACCTATACCCTCTCGTTCTGATTCCCTGACCCCAGGGAAAAGACTTTAACTATTTACTCTATCCATGCCCCTCATAATTTTATAAGCCTCTATGAAGTCACCCCTCAGCCTCCGACGCTCCAGGGAAAACAGCCCCAGTCTGCACAGCCTCTCTTTATAGCTCAAATCCTACAACGCTGGCAACATCCTTGAACCATTTCTGAACCCTTTCAAGTTTTACAACATCTTTCCGATAGGAAGGAGACCAGAATTGCACGCAATATTTCAACACTGGCCTAACCAGTGTCCTGTAGTGCCGCAACATGATCTTACAACTCCTGTACTCAATACTCTGACCAATAAAGGAAACGCCTTCTTCACTATCCTATCTACCTGTGACTCTACTTTCAAGGAGCTATGAACCTGCACTCCAAGATCTCTTTGCTCAGCAATACTCCCTGCGAGCTTACCATTAAGTGTATAAGTCCTGCTAAGATTTTCTTTCCCAAAATGCAGCACCACGCATTTATCTGAATTATACTCCATCTGCCACTTCTCAGCCCATTGGCCATTTGGTCAATCTGAGGTGACGCTCTTCGCTCTCCACTACACCTTCAATTTTGGAGTCATCTGCAAACTTACTAATTGGACCTCTCATGCTCGCATCCAAATCATTTATGTCAATGACAAAAAGTAGTGAATCTAGCACCGATCCTTGTGGTCTGCACTTGTCACAGGCCTCAAGTCTGAAAAACAACCCGACCACCACCCTCTGTCTTCTACCTTTGAGCAAGTTCTGTAGCCAAATGGCTAGTTCTCCCTGTATTCCATGAGATCTAACCATGCCATTCAGTCTCTCATTGGGAACCTCATCAAAACCGTTACTGAAATCCGTATAGATCACATCTACCCCGCTGCCCTAATCAATCCTCTTTGTTACTTTCTCAAAATACTCAATCAAGTTTTGTGAGACATGATTTCTCACACACAAAGCCATGTTGACTATCCCTAATCAGTCCTTGCCTTTCCAAATACATGCACAATTTGTCCTTCAGGATTCCCTCCAACAACTTGCCATGAACTAACGTCAGGGTCACTGGTCTATAGTTCCCTGGCTTGTCCTTAACACCCTTCTTATACAATGGAACAACGTTATCCAACCTCCCGTCTTCCGGCACCTCACTTGTGACTATCCATACTACAATATCTCAGCAAGAGGCCCAGCAATCACTTCTCTAGCTTCCCATACAGTTCCCGGGTACACCTGATCAAGTCCTGGGGATATATCCACCTTTACCCGTTTCAAGACATCCAGCACTTCCTCCTCTGTAATATCAATGACAAGGTGTCACCATCTATTTCCCTACATTTTATATCTTCTGTATCCTTTTCCACAGTAAATACTGATGCACAATACTCCTTTACTATCTCCCCCATACTTCCTGTCGAGTAAAAATATTCTGTTGTGTTGGATGTCTGAAAAACCTCCTGGTCTGTTGGGTGGTTGTAAGCTCGTTTTGGAGAATATACCTTTTGACATTCTCAACAGTATGGTGCACCGAAAAGCAGAGATTTATATAGTATATGGCAAACCCGTTTTGGATTACAGCGATACAGGCGTATCTGCCACTCTAAAAAGGGCTTTTGTATAGCCATGATGATATTGTCTAATGAATCACATATTAAACTAATTATGAACGTATGAATGTGTATCAGTTCATGCTCTCAAAGAACGAGAGCTATCACTTTGTTATGCTGAGCCGTATTATTTATTTATTATTTATTGTTTATTTTTGTTTTTCTTCTGTCCATTTAGAGACTTTAACTTATTTTGTATATACATGCACATGGGTGTAATTTTGTTCAGTTATTTGAGTTGTTTTGTTATTGGTTTAATATAATAACAAAATATCTTTTTCATTAAAAAATTAAAATGCTAACATTGATAGATTAGTGTCCCAAATAACTCTCATTAGAGAGACCACTCATGGTGATTTACGTTGAAGGTCACCACGCGGGTGACGGGGTGAGGTTGAGAGAGCATCCCCTTCATGGTAACGTCTGTTAATGTGGGGAATTGAACCTGCGCTGGTGGCCTTCCTCTGCATCACAAACCAACCATCCAGCCAACTGAGTGGGAGACTGTGTAACTGTTACACACAGAATCAGTCAAGGCAAGAGAAATTGTAATGACAAGGAAAAAGGTATATTTGAGATAAAAATTTACTCTGTTAGAAATTGTATTTTATAATGAGACAAGTGTTTGGAAGCTGTCTTTGACTGAATACAATAAGGTGAGACAAGTGAAATAACCAGAATGACTAATTGTGATTGGATATTGATAACCTTAAAATAAGTGCATGTTTTTGATTGGTCTGTTGAAAGCATGCTGACTGTTGCATGAATTTATAAATCAGATGAAATATATTGTAAGGTAAGTCCGTCCCCATGAGAAATGCCTTCTGAACTCATGCTGGAAGAATCCCGTGGTCTGCAGTGTCTGAGAATCGTCAGCTTGGTAACAGGAACCTGGGGGTTGAATGATTGGAAGTTCAGTAACATGGAGCTGAGAAAACTATAAGAACACCCACAAACGAATTGAACGTTGGAACATATTTGAAGTACTGAATGGCCTCATGATGTATTTTAATTGCGTGTGATTTTTGAAAAACGTACATCTCTACTCCATCTTCTTACGTGTTATGCACTGGGGCACAGCCGCTTTCCTGAAACTGAGATTAAGTTGGAAGAATACCTGGAACATTCCATAATTGATATTCTGCAGAATATTCTCTAACGATGTGGGAGGATTAGAAAGACAAGAGAGAAAATGAGGGAAGGTGCTGCATGCAATAGTGTGAGTGGTGGAGCATGAGCCTTGTTCGGGGGTCGGTGCTATAACAGATATACAGTGAGTGTGAGAGAGCAGAGAAAATATGGTGATCCTTATCCTGACAGAGTGGGGAAGCTTATTGATGCTTGTCCTGTTTTGCTGGACATTTCTTCAGACCCCAGAAACTGCACTGAGCTGGATGGTCAGCTCAGCCCATGCTCGGTGGATCTGGTAGTGTGGCCCCCTCTGGGAAGAGAATGGTCCCCTTTTGTACTAGCGCATCCACCAGGACCTGCGTGCTGCTGTCGACAAACCATAGTGTAATTTCCCCTTCATTGCCATGCTTGGGGAAAATGTGCAGGGCAGCTCCAAACTGAGAAAGCGCAAACGTGTCCCATTGATCTTTTAAAGATGGCACCAGTATCAGGGATTACGGAATATCCAGGGGCATCCGGGCGACTGTGAGTACCTCCATTCATGATGGGTGGGAGAATTGGGCTGGCATTGTGTGAGAGGGACACTATGGAGTGGGATGTGTAGTTAATGAGATCAGTTTGGTAAGATAGCACCATGAAACTAGCTCGGCCTCGTGCAGACAACCCCTCTGTCACACTCAATGAAAATGTCACAGAGACAGTTTTTTGTTAGTTTCAGCCCAGTGAGGCGAAGACTCTGCTGTCCTCACTCCCAGTTGCAAAGCTGTAGAACAAATGCTCATGCAAAGCTCTCCATCGCCAGAACTCACAGCAATATCCCTTTCACTCATAATTCTTCGAAATACTGACTCGTGTTGCATGATACTATTGAAATGTCTTCCATGATATTTTATCTCAGTCTCCCCCCTCCCACGCTGTCCTCACCCCAAATCACACTCATTTACAGTCATATTGCACAAGACTGCCAGTATGACTGGCCACTTGGCCCAGCTGGTCCATGGCAACCAAAAGGTCCTTCCACACTCACCCCATTCCACTGTCTTTGTTCTGTATCCCTCTAATCCTTTCCTATCTGTGTATTAGTCCAAATGACTTTTCAATGTTGTTATTGTACCCACCTCAATCACTTCCACTGACAGCTCAGTCCATATGCGTACCACACTCGATGTAAATAATTTGCCCCTCAGTTTCCTTTTTATATTTTTTATCCTTTCCAAACATTAATGGATGTCCTCTAGTCCTCGATTCCACAACCTTGTGAACTACATGCACGCCACTCATGATTTTATAAGGGCTACACTTCTATAAGAACCCCCTCGATTTCCTACGCTGTAAAGAAATAAGTTCTAACCTGTCCAACCTCTGCCAATAACTTAGAGCCTTTAGCCCAGGGAACATCTTTGGAAATTTGTTCTACGTACTTTCTTGTTCAATAATATCCTTTCTAGAGCAAGCTGAACAAAACTGATCACAATACTCCAACACAGCCTTACCAACATCCTGTAGAACTGCAACATAACGTCCCACCTTCTATACTTAATGCGTTGATGAAGGCCAATGTGCCAATAGCGTCCTTCACTGTCCTGTGTATCTGTGACTCAAATTTCAGACAACCATGCACCTGATCTCCAACGTCCTTTTGTTGCACTACACGCCTGAAGGCAAATATCATTCGTCATTAAATTCCTACCTGGATTTGATTTTCCTAAATGCAAGACACTTATCTATATTAAACTCCATTTGCTATTTCTCAGCCCACTTCCCCAGCTGATCAAGATACTGCTGCAATTTCTGATAACGTTCCTCACTGTAAATGATGTCTCCTAATTTAGTGTCATCTGCAAACCTACTAACGTTGCGTTGTGCACTCTGGTCCAAATCATTGATATAGATAACAAACAGCAATGGGACAAGGACCGATCACTGAGGATCTCCTCTAGTCACAGGCCTCCACTCTGACAAGCATACCTCCACCATAGCAATTTGCTTCATAACGTCAAGCCAACTGTGTCGCCAATTTGCCAGTTTACATTGGAGTCCATGTAATCTAACCTTCCAGAGCGGCCGACCATATGGAACCTTATCAAAGGCCTTACTGAAATCCATATATAATATGCCTACCATCCTGCCCTCGTCAACCTACCTGGTCACTTCCTCAAAAACTCTCTCAAAACTTGTCAGGTATGATCTGCCAGGCACAAAGCTATGCTGACTGCTCCAAGTCAAACTCTTTCTTTCCAAATGCATGCATATCTTATATCTCTGTACCTTCTCAAGTGGTTTCCAGAAACAGATGTGAAGCTTACTGGTCTATATTTCCCAGGCTTTTCTTAGCAGCCCTTCTGAATAAGGGCACAACATTTCCTCCTGCCCAGTCTTCCGGGACCTTGCCCCTGAACTATCTTCTCTCGCCTCGTGCAGTGCTCTTAGATATATCTGGTCAGGGCCAAGAGATTTATCTGACTTTGTGCATTCTAATATGTCCAACAGCACCTCTACTGTGATATGGGCTGTACTATGATATCGTAACTAACCTCCGCAAGGTCACAGGTATTCATGTCTTTCTTAATGATAAACACAGAGGGGAAATTGAGGACCTCACCCATCTCTTGAAGTTTTACACATGCGTGCCCATTTTGGATTTTAGGGCGCCGTATTCTCTCTCTAGTTGTTCTTTTTCTTTACATTACTGAATTTGGATTCACCCTAATCTGCTCAGCCACCGCTATCTCATACCCCCTTTATCGCCTTGCGGATTTCCTTCTTCAGTAAACTCCTGTATTCCCTGTGTTCCTCCAGGGATTCCTTTGGTCCCAGCTACCTGTACCTGAGCGACGCCTCCTTTTTTTCTGGTCAGAGCCTCAATATCTCTTGTCATCCAGGGTTCTCTCTTCCAGCCTCATTTTCCCTTCGCCCTCACAGGAACATGCAGACCTTGAACTCGAACTATCTCACTTCTACTTTCCCGGGATCCTTTTACCTGGAAACACACTACTCCAATCAAGCCCTGCAATCCCCTGCCTAATTCCAACAAATGTAGCCTTGCCCCAACTTAGAACTTAAATCCGTGGGCCAATTTTGTCCCTACCATACCTATTTTAACATTCATACACCTCTGGTCACTTTTCCCAAAATGCTCCCCACTTTACCTCCGTCACCTATCCATTCCTATTTCCCAACAGTAGGTCAAGTTTGTCCCTTCCCGAGTAGGATACTCTATATATTGCTTGTGGAAACTTTCCTGAACGCACTTAACAAATTATGTTCCATCTAAGTTATTAACCCTCTGGAAGTCCCCGTCTATGTTAGGATAATTAAAATCACCCATTATGAGAACCCTATTGTTCCTGCAAGTCTCGCCGGTCTCCCTGCATATTTGTTCCTCTAATTCCCATTGATTATTTGAAGGCGTATATCACAACCATTATAACATCACCATCCCCCTCTTACTTGTTTGCATCATTTACAAAATCTCATTGGATAGTATCTCAGTTATTTCATCTTTATATACGAGAGTGATACGTGCCTTAATCAGAACTATTGGTATTTAAATTGTTTCCATTTACATCTCTTCCTCCCAGTGACTTTCACATTTGCAGCATCCCTTGTCAAGGCGCAGTGGAGATATGGAGCTGTAAATGGATGGGAGCTGCACATTCTGTCAGTTCCAAAATTGGCTGCAAGTTTCCCCACACTGGGCTGCGATCTACCACAATGTTACCGAACAATGCAACAGCCTGCGTTTATATATGAATGAAGCAGTGCAGACTGCACAGCTCCCCATGCTGGATATTTAGCCTAGGATTATAGATCTAGCATTGGTGTGGGCTGCACAGAGTTTCACTCTGGACATTGCTGGGTAACATACAGCAGTACACTAGCCGGATCTACACAGTGCTCCATCCTGAATATGTAATGGTTGGGCTGGTTATGTGACTTAAATTGCGAATGTGAGAGAACTAAACATCCGGCAATGCCTTTATTTTGTGTTTTAATTCTTGTGATCGGACTCATCAAATCCTGACTCATCCGGTTTGACCCATCCCTCTGGATGAGTCATGGTAACTGTTGTTACCGCATCTGTGTCGGCAACATGACCAACAAATGGAGCAGAGGCTGCAGAGAGGACAGTCTCCGTAAAATGGAATGAGGAAATCATCATCAGATCAGCTGTGGTCTTAGTGAATGTTTGGGCAGGATTGAATGGACCACTGATGCAATTTATTCATATATTTCTGTTTGTTCCAAGCAAACTCCCCTTCTCTCGCAGTGTCCCATACTGATGGGGAGTGAATCACCTCCCCTGTTCCTGCATAACAGGATCCTCGGGGCTCAGTCGCCTCCATATTTCCATGTGCCCCAGTTTTGACCAATTGAGTGACTGCCTCCTGTTCCTGTGTCCCAGTCCCGAACAGTTGAGTGTCCTGTTCCTGTGTCCCAGTTTCAAGCAGTTGAATGATTCCGTCCTGATCCCAAGTTTGTGAAAATACATGTCCTTTTCCTGCTACTGAGAAACAGGTTATAATAACTCTGTGCTCACCTGCTGCTCCTGTAGAATTGAGGTGAGGGACTGAATGGCCTCTTCACATTCTTTACAGCTTTTCTTGACTAAAGACCTTTCTCCTGTTCCTGTAAAACACCATCAAATTCTGAATGATGTATTTTTGTATTTGACTCTCAGTAATTGAGCAAACAAGCCGCCTGGCAGAATTCAGATGCTGAGTAGCTTCCTCCTGTTCCAGTGTGAAACACTGAAGAGTCAATAGACTCTCAGAGATGGACAAAAAGGAAAAGATGTCATCCATACCGCCAAATATCCTAAATTAATCTCGTCCCCCTTGCCAGAAGGTGGCCCATCTCCCTCTGCACACTTCACATGCATATATCCATCCAAATGCTTTTTAAATGGTGTAACCGTACCTGCCTCCACCACCTCTTTTGTCTGTTCAATCCATATACACAACAGTCTCTGTGTGAAAATGTTGTCCCTCATGTCCCTTTTTTAAATCTTTCTCCTCTCACCTTAAACCTTTCTCTTCTAATTTTGGACTCGTCTATCCTGGGAAAAGACATTGACAGTTTGCCTTATCTATGCACCTCATGATTTTATAAACCTCTTTAAGGTCTCCCCACAGCCTCAACACTTGAAAATAGTCCCAGCCTATTCACACTCTCCCTGTAACTCTCACCCTCCAACACCTGCAACATTCTTTAAAATCTCTTCTGCATGCTGTCAAGTTTGACAACGCCTTTCCGACAGCAGGGAGACCACAATTAAAGGCAATATTACAAAAGTGGCCAAACCAAAATCCTGTACAGATTTTGTCATGCAAATGTTTCGACTCAAAGCACGCACCAAGACAGGGAAGATCACCAAGTGCCTTCTTCACTGCGCTATCTACCTGTGACAGCACTTTCAATGAACGGAGAACCTGCACCACGAGGCTAGCTTTGCTGGGTTTAATTCTATCCTTGAATGATTCGCTGTGTGGAGTTTGTACATTCTCCCCGCGTCTGTGTAAAGTTTCCTGCGGGTGCTATGTTATCCTCTGACAGTGTAAGGATATACAGGTAAGGGTAGGTTGGCCATGCTAAATTGCGCACCGTACACAGGGATGTGCAGGGAAGGTGGATTCGCCATGGGAAATGCAGGCTCAGAGGGATAGGTTGTGGGTTTGTCCAGTGGGATACTGTTTAGAGGGTCGGTTTGGCCTCCATGGGCCGAAAAGCCTGTCCCCTAACTGTAGGGATTCGATAATTTCTATGGAGATCTATCATGTATTGCCTTGATTTGTCTTGCCAAAATGCAACACCTCACATGAAACTAAAATATACTCTATCTGCCACTCCTCGCCTCACCTAAACAAGGTCCCATTATAGTCTGAGAGATCATTCTTTACGGTCACGAAATTTGTTATTATCTACAACCTTACTGACCATACTTCATATACTCAAATGTAAGTGATTTGTGTAAGTAACTAAAGGCAGTGGATCCACTATTGATCTTTGCGAGCAGCGCCACTGGTCACAGGTCTCCAAGTTCAATGAACGAATGTCCACTGTCACGGCCTGTCTCCAATATTCAAGAAAGATTTGGACCTAAATAGCGAGCTCTCCCTGGATTCCAGGCACTCTGACCTTGCTAACCAGTCTACCATGTAGAACATTTTGGTTTTCTTACTGAGTTCCATAAAGACAACATCCACTGTCCTGCCTTCATCAATCATCTTCATCACTTTCTCAAAAGATTACACCGAGTTTGTGAGACGTGATCTCCAATGTACAAAGCCGTCTTCAGTCCTTGTCTTTTCAAGTGCATATACATCCTTTCCCACAAAATCCCCTCCAACACTTTAGTCACCATTGACGTCAGGCTCAGCGATCTATAGTTAACTGTTTTTTTTCCTTACATTCTTAAATAATGACACTATGTTAGCAGCCCTCCAGTCTTTTGACACCTCACCTGTGGAAATCAGTGATACAAATACATCATCAAAATGCTGACCAATCTCCTTCTTGGCTTCCCATAAACATTTGGGATACAATTGATCAGATCCCAGGGATTTGCTCACCTTTATGTGTTTAAAATGTCCAACACCTCCTTGTAATATAGACACTTTTAAATGTATCACTATATGTTTATTCATTCTCTCGCTCTTGTAACCTCCTGCTCATTAAATACTGAGGAGAATTTTTGTTTCGTATCCCTCCAATCTCGTGTGGTTCCACACAGAGGTAACTTTACTGACCTTTAAAGGGCCCTGTGGTCTCCCTAGTTAATCTTTTGCCATTAAAGGATTTGTAGAATTTCTTCAATGCCTCGTTAACCCTATTTTTAAAGCCATCTCATGTCCACATTTTTCTGGCCTGATTTCCGCATTGACTCTGCACTTGCTGCCCTTATACACCTCTCTGGATTTACTTGATCTCAGCTCTGTTTACCTGACATATGCCTCCTTCCTTACCTTGAATAGAGCATCAATATATCTAACCATCCAGCACTCCCTGCACCCACCAGCCTTGCCTCTCTCGCTAATAGGAACACGTTGGCTATGGACTCTCTGAAAAGAGGTTTTGATGGCCTTGCATTTTCCAACCATCCCTTTACCTGTGAATAGGGTATTCCAATCAGCCTTTCACAGGGCTCACCTAACACTTTCAAAATTGGCCTTGTTTAATGTTTAAATCAGGTCTT